>NC_088875.1:8420437-8592937 GCF_032884065.1 Artemia franciscana | reverse complement strand
GTTCTGATATCCGGTTAAAATTTTGAGATACAGACTTGTTCAAAATACTCGAAAGGCCCAATAGTATGCTTTGGCCATGATACGACTCCTAAAGCCCCTGGGACAAGGGTGTAAATTATGCAAATCGTTGGATGTTTACGGATAGGCTTTACAGTGGAAAAGAAAAATATGTTTGATCTTAGATGCCCATTTGGCTAGTCTTTTAGGGGTCGCTATTTAGGCCAAAAAGATCACAAATTTTCTTTAGGAGAGAGAGAGAGGAAGCGTAATAGGGGAAAAACAACTATTTTTAAGCGCTCGGTTAGAAATTTTCAGCCGTAAGGTCTAGGGACAAGAGAAACCAAATATACTTAAAGATAGTGTTTTTGTGTGCAGGCCAGCCAAATTTACCCAGTCTTCAAAAAATTTATTTGGAGGCAAGGATTCCCTGAAAATGCGTCCCCAAAGTGTCAACTTTTGTTTTAAATACGGACTTTGAAAACCACACACAGGTATTTCCTAATTTGCTCCAAAGTTACATATAGAGAAGGCAAAGATAACTTGAATCCAGAAGAAAATTTTCGAAAAAATAAAGTTGCATTGATTTGTGACGTGAGAAAATAGTACAAGGTTTTTCTGCATCTAATACACTGTATTAACCGATATAGTATATCTCCTATATGGTCTAATATGACTTGTCCTTCAAGCTACCTATAGATTAGCTCCACTTTGAAAGCTATTAAATAAAAAAACAAGTTTTTTGAATTGAAAGTAGGGAGCAATATTAAAATTTAAAAAGAACAGAAATGATTGCGCGTACGAGGGGGATTGCCCTGTCCTCAATAACTCGCTCTTCATGCTAGAGTTTTTTAGTACCTTTAAGGAAGGTTGTCATTGTTCTAATTAAAAAAAAACCTTGTGTTTCAAGAATCGGTCTTAAAGAATTGGGACAAAATTCAAACTTTAGCGTAAAGAGCGATGCATTGAGGAGGGGAAACCCAGCTCACATACGTACTTAAAAATTTATGCTCATTTCAAGTTTTAATGTTGCTCCTTACTTTCAGTAAAAAAAACTTGTTTTTTTATTTAATTTCTGATCTTTTTTTTAAGTAATGCCAGGAAATCTGGCTCTAGCTCCACGCAAAAATCCCTCCTCCCCACAGATATATATTCTGGACAATTCAATCCTTGTGAAAACTTACCCTGGACAATTGAATCGGCAAAGAGAACGCAGAGTTTCGTACAGGAATTCACTAAAGAACACTAAAGAAGAATTTTGTGCAGGAATTCTGGCAAATTCCCTCAGTGTAATTTTACCCCTGAAATATTCACCCCTGGAAACTTCTCATTACATGGAAAATTTTCCCCTGGAAAGTCATCCCAGCAGAATATTGAGCCCACCCACCCGAAAAATATGTATGCAAACTTCCCAATAACAAATACTATACGCAAACACCTGGCAAATTTTATATTTTGAAGACCTTTCCCCAGGAGCCTTGAGAGAGAGAGAGAGGGGGGGGGGTCATGTTATCTCCAAAGGTATAGTTATTCGCCCTTTCAACCATGCTTAACAAAATGGCTATCTAAAAATTTTTGATTGGAAAAAAGGGACGCGGGAGCAAGCCTAGCTGCCCTAAATGTTTCTGATCACTTAAAAAGGGCACTATAACTTTTAATTTCCATTCAAATGAGCCCTCTTCTAGAAACCTATATACTTGGAATCAACAGAACACGTCAATTCTTTTGACATATCTATTGGTATCAAAATTCTGTTTCTTAGAGTTTTGCTTATTATTGAGCCGGGTCGCTCCTTACTTTGTTACCATGAACTGTTGGATAAAATCCTCCATCGGCACCAAATAACATATATTCAAGATGGAGTAGCTTGGATTAACTAGCGCTGCAAAACTCTATTTGTTCCTGACTTTCAGTATGTCATTGCTTTTGAAACATCATGGGAAATGTAAAGAGTGAGGCTTTGAATAGGTAGGAGGGAGGAGGATTGTGCGCAGCTGTGTTGGACTCAACAGGCTTGATGCTAAAGCGAATTGTTAGTAGTATTATTGGCATTCAAATTATATTCAAAGTTTAATTACTGTCCAGGATTTTATTTACTAAACAGGGAAACTATAAAAAACTTTGCAAATATTTCAGAAATCTTTAACCAATAATAAAACCGTAAAAAAAAGAATGGACAGAAATTAATTTGCTACAACGTTTCCTAAAAAAGAAATTTTTCAAAGAAAGGTAGAGTGCCATATTAAAACCTAAACAAATAACAATTCAAATTTAAAAAAAATAGAAACAAAATGAATTAACGAACCCCAAAACAAAGAGAAACTAAAATATATAATCACATTATCCATAAAGATAACATATACGGCTAAAGGATAAATAAATAAATCCTAAGGTGAACAGAAATCAAAATGAATAATCAAATCAAACATCCAACGAACAGACATTACCACACGAAAGAGTAGGGCTACCACCCCTATATCTTCTATAGATCAGATTATTTCTACCGCTTTACTGAAAAAATATATGCTTTAAACAGTCCCTCTTTTTTCTCACTTTAACGAGGGGTTGGAGGAGCTTCACCCCGAGGTAAGATTCTTCTTCAAAACCATTTTAATGCAAAATAAACACAGGTGATTGGTTTGATTTCTAAATATCCCTGAATGAGTTCTTCTTCTTCACTGAATCGAGGCTTTCGGGTACTAGCCCATTTTGGCCTCTTCTTTTCTTCCACAAAAAGGAAGGGGTGAATTCTGCCACGTCATAACGAATTTCATAGGGATTGAATTTCTTCTTTTTAAGAAAAAACATTTGTCTTCAGTCACCACTGGGAAGTTGAAATCTAAACAGATTTGGAAACTTAACTTTATTTCCAAATTCACCTACTGGGTTTTGAAGAGACAAAATCATGAAAAACAAATAGATAGGACAAGTGGACAGCATTTCAGCAAAACAGAACTTGAAGATGAATGGGCAGAATGAGCATCACGATGGACAAAATTAACACACCAAATGATAAAAAGTAAAGAACAAGTAAAAAAAAAGATGATTCTTACCTGATCTGCAATTAGTTGCTTCAAATAAGAAACTTTATCAAGGAACTGAGGGTTATTCATTCTAAACTCGGAGGTTAAAAATGCTTCTTGGTACTTGGCTAAACCTCCCATTACAGCAGCATCAATCATCCCCTGAAAAAGGTAGAGCTTAGAAGACTGGTTGATTCAACTCCTTATTTTAGGAGGGATAAATTACTTCAATACAAACGATAATACTATGGTAGGGCAGTGGATTCATGCGCTGCTGGTCAAAACAGGGCACGCTGTTTGATTGCAGATGCCACAATGCTCGCTGACTGGCTTCCTACTCGTTCCAGTAAACGGGTTGTTCTGTTTTAACGAGTTATTCTGTTGTAACGGGTTGAACGGTTTTGTTCTGTTGCCCCAGCAACAGAACTTTTAAGCTTAAAGCTAGCCAAAATTGCTCAAAATTGCAAGAAGATTCTTGTCGAGCACCACCTTCTACTGGTTGAATATAATTACTCTGATAGAAGGATTTTCCCACTTTTAGGGGTCAGTTTCTTGTTTGTGAAGAAAGACTACGCAAAGGTATGGAAGCTAACTCAACGAAAAGCCACTTCATACTGAAGAAAAGTCATAAGCCTGCAAGGTATGTAGCAAAGAATTTTCTTAGAATTCTAGCTTATACGAAAATATGAGACTTCATTATGGAGAGAACACTACGACCGAGAACAATTAAAAGCAGGGTACATTTCAATAGAAAACTATGCAGATTACGATAAATGCTTTAATTATTCAAGTAAAATACTGTATGAAATTCAAATGAGATTGGCATGAACGCAGGATGAAAGACTCCCCCCCCCCCAATTTATCAAAATGTTACAGTTCTATCAAATTTGTTTAACTGTTTCGCAAAGTTCTTGCGTTTTGGTCATAGGTTCTACTCTAGAGCGCATGGCATCTTGTATTAGTTTTGTTGTAACTTCTTTTTTGTAATGAATTCAAATTCAAAATAACTGAAGTTTAGATGACAGAAAAGTTATATGTAAAACCTCGTATTTACCTATATTATTATACATTTTTCAATGAAAAACTGATTGATGAGAAAGTTGAAACTTACTTGAAGCTGCATAGTTAATGGAATTTATCTGGGGATATATTTGGTCTTGTAATATAGGAATTTAACCTGGAGGGAGAGGGGGGTGACATTTTTCTGGCAGCAGAACTTCAAGTCAAAACGACAAACACTAACAAACTATATGGTGAATATACCAAATTATAGGTTATACCATGAGAATGTCGAAATTTCGGTAAGGCTGGAAGCCATTGGCTTCTGAGGCTTTTGTCAATTAAATTGATGGTTTTGAGGCTTTTCATTCAAACCTCTTTAATATTCAAATTTTTAAACTGTGCTGTTACTGAAAAATTAAAGCAATTAACTTATTATATGAATTCGTAAAAAATTGCCAAAACATCCAGTTAAATTTATTTACAAAGTTCATTTTGTCAGGAAGAATTTATTTTATCTTCGTTAAAATTTTAGTTCTACTCAAAAAACTAAGAATATATGGGACTAGACTTTATAGGTTATGATTTTCAACTACTGACTATATTTAAATAATTTAGCTTTATTAATTACCAGAAAATCTTTGGTGCAAGAACCGATTGGTAGTAATAAGAAAAATTGAGCATCAGCTCTCAATGAAAAATTTATGTATCTTTTACTCAGTCTATAATTATTCTAATTTTAATTTAGGTTTATAACGCTCATAATTTTTAAATTTATGATTTTATGCTAATTTTACTTCTGATTTTTTCTAATTCACAAATTTAAAAAGAAAATAGTTTCTGTGATTTATAAAGAAAATTGCTCTATTGGAAGTTGTTAAGGTGTTAATTTTTCTTTTATTTTCATTGTATCTTTGTGTCTTTTACACAATCTATATTTTTCTAATTTTAATCTAGTTTTATAATGCTCATAATTTTTAAATTTATTATTTTCTACTAGTCTAACTTCTGATTTTTTTCTAATTCACAAATTTAAAAAGAAAATAGTTTCTGTTTACAAAGAAAATTGCTCTACTGGAAGTTATTAAGGTGTGAATTTTTCTTTTATTTTCATTGTGTCTTTGTGTCTTGTAACTCAATCTATATTTTTCTAATTTTAATCTAGTTTTATAATGCACATAATTTTTAAATTTATAAATCTGTGCTAATTTTACTTCTGATTTTTTTTTTAATTCACAAATTTAAAAAGAAAATAGTTTCTGTGATTTGTAAAGAAAATTGCTCTACTGGACGTTATTAAGGTGTGAATTTTTCTTTTATTTTATCGTGTCTTTGTATAGCGTTTGTAATTTCTTCCCTTTTTATATCTTTTGTTTATTTATGTTTTGTATAGTTAATTATTTTCAAATACTGACTATATTTCAATAAGTCAGCTTTATTAATCACCATAGAATCTTTGGTGCAATAACCGATCCGTAGTAATAAGGAAAATTGAGCATCAGCTCTCAATGTAAAATTTATGTATCTTTTACTCAGTCTATATTGTTCTAATTTTAGTTTAGTTTTATAATGCTCATAATTTTTTAAATCTATGATTTGCTAACAATTTTGCTTCTGATTTTTTTTCAATTCAAAGATTTATAAAGAAAATTATTTTTGTGATTTATAAAGAAAATTGTTCTACTGGAAGTTATTAAAGTGTGAATTTTTTATTTTATTTTCATTTTGTTTTAGTGTAGTTTGTGATTTTTCCCTTTTTTATATGTTTTGTTTATTTTAGGTGAGCCTGTTTTTTTCTTTCCTTTCTTTCCCCTGTTGATAAAGGCTTCCAGATTTGACACCGAAATATTCAAAATTTTATCATTCAAAGTGAAAAAAACACATTTTTTTTGTTTTCCCATTGTCTTATTGAAAAATCGTTCCCGTTTTTTCTAAATTTTGATTTCGTTTTAATTGGTTCCCTAATTGATAATCTTTTTCTAATTCCATAGAAATCTGACTGGTGAAAATTTGGGCTTAAAATACAAATAATAACTTTATGTATATTATCCAGCAGAAGTCTAACTGATGAGAACTTACTTAAAGCCGCAGAGTTTATGAAATTACGCTAATTTGGACTTATAGACTTACATTTGGACTTACGATATAGACTTATAACTATATGTATATTATTTAATGAAAATATGACTAATAAGAAAGTTGAAATTTACTCGAAGCTCCATATTTAATGGCTTGTACTGGGCTTATATTTGGACTTGCAATTTCGTACTTACAAACTTGCATGTACTCTTTATAATGTGGACTTACAGTTTTATGTGTATTATTCAATGAAAAACTGATTGATGAGAAAGTTGAAACTTACTCGAAGCTGCAAAATTAATGGACTTTAACTGGGCTTATATTTGAACTTGCAACTTTGGACTTACAGATTTGCCTTTAGACTTATAATGTGGAATTATGCTTATATTTGGACTTATAATGAACTTTAATTTTAGTTTTACATATATTATTCAAAGAAAATTTGACTTGAGAAAAAAAACTGAAACTTACTTGAAGCCGCATGGTTAATGGACTTATACTAGAATCGCAACCACTGGAATACACTGCAATAAGCCTTTCCAGCTCTTCCGATGCATGCAACACTGCTTCACATGCAGCCTGAATAGGGGGCAACTCATCAATAGCACTATCGACCACTTCAAACCACCTTAGAACACCGGGTAATGAATGGGCAATTTTTAATATTGTTCTTTCTACCCAGAGATTCTGAAAAAAGGAATAAAAAATTCGATTCAATATTTTTATAAACTTTAGAGGGAAAAGCAGAGGACACCAAGGTAGATATACACCGCATGAAATAGAGAATATGCTTCGATTATAAATTAAGTTTAAAACAAACTTTTAACCTAAACTTCTACGCTAAAATAGATTGTACTGGGTCCTTTTCAGCTTTCAGGGATTTCGTCTCTCTCCTTACGTATGAACAGAACGTGCATACACAATAGTATTTATTGTCCCAGCTGGAACTTTCGGATGCTGGATGAAGACTGCTTCAGGCGGTGACGAATGGAGAGTCAGAAGAGAGGGGGGATGCGGCGAATGTGAAAATTATTTTGACAGGAAAACTTATTAACATATTTTAAAATGACCATTATATTTTCGTTTATAACAGGGCACCATCTAATATTGCTTCGAAAAAAAATCTAAACCATGATTTGTTATCAGATATATACAAAAAGCATTAGAATAGGTGGGAAGGTAAACCGCCATCAGGCATCTAGAAAAAGGGATGTCAATCAACGGTGGCCACAGAGAAGTTGTTCAAATTAAGTAGTTTTGCCAATTACAAAAACCTTAGTAGGTTTTGCTGGGGGAATGAAAGAAATACGCAACGAGTTGCTCAAAACACGTCCTATCTGTAGTGTTTGCACATATTAACACATCTACAATCTGAACCAAGAGTTGAACATAGCTTTAAGTACTGTACTGTTAAATATAAAAACAGGATTATTCAGTACAATACTATAACTCACTAACTCTAAAACTAACACCCTCTTCCGCTTACATCATTGGATGATTTATCGTAACTGGGATAGGGCAGGTGGTTATAGTAGTAACTAGTCAAAGAGTCTGTTGAACTACAGGCTAAAAATAAGAACAAACCTAGGGAATACTTTCTTAGAAAACTACATATTGAATTTGTTACCTATTATTGAGACGCACTGACCATATGCAACATCTGTAAAGAGGAATACTCACTTGCCTATCAGTTGTACTGCCTCACATAACTCAGTACGTACTAAAGGCGGTTATCGATTATATAAAGTAAAATATATAGAAATCTGCGACTTACAACGTTGCATAGGAATAAAATCTGACAAGGGAAAAGGTACACGGTTAAATGAGGGTGAATTACAAGCATGGAGCTTCGATATGCAGGGTTTTAATTGATTAAAGTTATATTATATAAGCAACACAAGTAAAAAATTGGATAAGTAAAGACTACATGGCAAAATGTATCCTGCCTTCTTTAGTGGCTACCACTCCAGTGGTACCAAGACTAAAATATTGAAAGCCCAAGTGATGACAGTGGTCAAGTATGGTTCTGAAATAGAAGCAGTAAAGAAGACGGAAGAAGATTTGTTGCATGTTTTCCGGAGGATTTGTCTGAGGACAGTTTTGGATACACGTTTGACTGACAGTATATCAACAAAGTAGATCGGCCGTAAAAAGCAGACAATCCCCAAATGGGGTGAACCAGATCTTGAGGAAGGATTTAAAGGAAATTGAGCTTCCTGGGAGGGGTAAAGAGTGACACATTGAATATATTATGATGGTGGAGGATCTTGCACATCTGTGCCAGCCTCAGGCGATTTGGTCCTGCAGTAAGTTGTTAGCAGTGACAGTAGCAGTATTAGTAGTTGTAGTAATAAAAAAAATTCTTTTTTTATAACATTGGAATCAGGCCGAATATTTTTTCTTAACTTTACTCTTGTAATCAGATGCAATGTTTCAGAGGCAGAGGGGGATGAGAAACTATCAACTTTTGTATTTTTATTCTTATCACGGTACTGTATCAATCTTTTCATTACTATTTCCAATTTTTTTTTAGCCCCGAGGCACAATGGAGCAAATCAATTGAGATGATAGCTAAAATGAATTTTGAGAATGCAACAATTAGTAGAAAATTCCTAACAAAACATTTTGAGCCTATGAATTGAACACTGACCAATTGAACTGCATCTATGAGCAAGGAGCGTTGTTATACCTATTGAGGTTATTAAATAAAACAATATTCACTTGAATAAAAGATCAAATTAATTGAGGGGAGTTTGAACAGATTGATACAAGAGTAACTAAAAAGAAGGGTTAATTTCACTAATTACCGAACATCATAAAAAAAAATCAAGTTCAACAACAAAACATGAACCATTTTAGGACGTCTGATTAAAATGAGGTGTTAATTTCAATGAATACCAAACATCACAAAAAAGATCACGTTCAAGAACAAAATCTGAACCATTTTAGGGCTTCGTTTTAAAACGATGTGTTAATTCCAATGAATACCGAACATCATAAGAAAAGTCAGGTTCAATAATAAAAACTGAGCCATTTTAGGGCTTTTGATTAAAATTAGGTGTTAATTTCATTGAATACCAAGCATCACAAAAAAAGGTCAAGTTCAGCAGCAAAACCTGAACCATTTCAGGGCTTCTGATTAAAATGAGGTTTTAATTTCAATGAATACTAAACATCGCAGAAAAAGGTCAAGTTCAGCAACAAAATCTGAACCATTTTAGGGCTTCTGATAAAAATGAGGGGTTAATTTCAATGACAATCGAAAATCACATGAAAAGGTCAAGTTCAGCAGCAAAACCTGAACCATGTTAGGGCTTCTGCTTAAAATGAGGTATTAATTTCAATGAATACCGAACATCACAAAAAAAGGTCAAGTTCAGCAGCAAAATCTGAACCATTTTAGGGCTTCTGATTAAAATGAGGTGTTAATTTCAATGAATACCGAATATCACAAAAAAAGGTTAAGTTCAGCAACAATATCTGAAGCATTTTAGGGCCTCTGATTAAAATGAGATGTTAATTTCAATGAATACCGAATATCACAAAAAAAGTTCAAGTTCTGCTACAAAATCTGAGCCCTTTTAGGGCTTCTGATTAAATTGAGGTGTAAATTTCAATGAATACCGAACATCACAAAAAAAAAAACGTCAAGTTCCATAACAAAATCTGACCCATTTTAGGGCTTCCGATTAAAATGAGGTGTTAATTTCAAGGACTACCGAACATCACAAAAATATGTCAAGTTCAGCAACAAAATCTGGACCATTATCGGGCTTCTGATTAAAATGAGGTGTTAATTTCAATGAATATCTTTCAACGTATGAAAAACGGCAACTTTAACACAAAACTACTAGCACAAAAATAGAAGAGGAAAATTCTTAGAGCTACAAGAATATTCAGTACAAAGGGCATTTCTTAAAGCCCACTTTTCTATTTGCCATTTTATTTATTTCGTTCGATCATCATCAGTACTAGGTACAAGACGAATCATAAATTCTTCAAAAATAGATCCGCTGTCAAGTTTCTTAATGAAGTTGAAAACCTGACCTATTTGATGCGTTACTGCTGATATTTTTCGCGATATCACTAGAAACACAGAGATGGCAAAGGGTGTATTCCAGTTTCTACAAAAAGTTACTAAAACAAAATTTTTCGTTCCAGTAGGTGTTGTCAAACCAAAACGACAGAAAAGCAACTTTAAATTTGCTTTTGTAGTAATTTTTACGAAAGATAGTTAATGGATATGTTTAGTAAAGTAAATCTGCATCATTATCATCATTGGTATTACTATGACACTGAACCATATCGAAAACATTATTAAAGTAAAAGAGATATGTATACAATCGAAACTTATACAGATCACGTCCTTATAAAACAAATGAGCCCTTAGTTACTTCTGGTTGTCAACTATAGATAGGTTATGCAGTTTATTTAAAGTTACTACGGCTTACGAAGTAGACTGCAACCTGTGTTTAAAAGCCATATCACCCCTACTTCTTGCACAAATTATATAACAGGTTTCACCAAATATCTCACTCCTAGCAAAATACATGGGCCGACGTGTTCCTCAACTACATTGACTAAATAGCAGAACTAGCCCGCCTAGGCAAAGTCATTGGATTGGATAACGCTCCACCTGCGCTTGGGTTGGACAACGCTCCACCCACTTAATGTCGTTGGATACCGTCAACCGTTAGGAAGCCAGATCCTCTGATCGGGTGGCTTTTGAGGTTTGCAAAAATATTGAACTGAGAAATCTGTGTAAGCATCAATAATCTGTTCTTGCATGTTTGGTAGCAGCTCGCAGGAAAGAAAAAAACTTTGAATATGTTTAGTTGTTTTTTGTTTTTTTTTTTACTGTTGTTCCAGTTGTTTTGTGCATAATCATAATCATACGTAAATTGTATATAATTTAATAGTAATAATTATAATATGAACAGTTTATATAATTTTCTATTAATGCATGCAACAACTGTCCGATAAGTATGAATCGATTAATGATAAATTTAAGAGTAGAATGAAAGACTAGAAAAACTGGAATTGGACATAGGGAATTGGAGGATAAGTGACATTTAAATTTTATTCCAAGGTAAAAGATATATTCTAGGGCCAAACCAAAAAGCAGGTCGTCCCTGAATGGGCTGGGCAAAAGTCCCAAGGAAAGATTTAAAGGAAATTTGAACTTTTTGGAAGGGTGTAAAGAGAGAGGTTTTGAATATATTGGGATGGAGGAGGAGCGTGCCTATCTGTGTTGGCCTCAGGCGGCTTACTGGATATAAAAACTATTTGGATATAAAAAACTCCAGCAAATAGCTACTAAAAATAGCTTTTTAAAAAAATCTGCTAAAAATTGTTGATTAGTGCTTATGAAGTGCCTGTAGATGAACTCACCAGAAAAATTGGACAGAAATAGAATAAAATTTAGCTGTGTATAGATGGCTCCATTAACTATATTGTCTAAACCGAATTTGAAACTCAAGATTCTAAAGAAAAAGATGATTTCATTTTATTTTGATTCCTATTCAGAAAATAATATTTCCCTTTATGTACCTAAAAGATCTTGTTTCGCAGTTTGTCTGGACCGGTGTAGCGTTTTTGTCACTTGTGAGGACTTAGTTTAGAAATTGCACTTAGCAACAACAATAGTTTATCAAGTGTGAGCTTCAGATTTGATTTAATATTCGTGCCAGTTTCACATTTACATTTTGTGTTAATTAAAAAAAAGTTTTTCAAATGATAGTAAGGAGCAGCATCAAAATTTGAGCGAACAGACATTATTCCGCATATGAGTGGGGTACAAATCCCCCCTCAACATCCCACTCTTTTCACTCAAGTTTAATAGAGATATACTAAAAGAATTTATGAGCGAAATAAATATAGTTAAGGGGTAATTCAACTTGTTTATCTACTGACTGTCTTCTAAAATATTTGAGATGAAAACTTTATTGCTTACTGCAAACGCAACGGAATAATCTCTTCCGTCCTTAAAATATTGTGAAAAAGACTTTTTATCCCGTTCTAATTGCCCTTGTTCACTCTTAATCCCTTGTTCTTTTTCACCCTTGTTCAATTACTCTTAAGACATTGGAGACATAAAGCCAAACTTTAACGTAAAGAGCGGAGGCTTGAGGAAGGGTTTCCCCTCATATACAGAAAAATCTCTGTACATTTTAAGCTTTGATGTTGCTGCTTTCTTTCATCCAAAAACAAAATTTATGTTTTTTTCTATTATAGTACCCAGGGTTACCCTAAACACAAGTAGGGCTACTACCCCTCAAACCTGAATCTTTAAATCAAAGTTTATGTTTTGCAGAATGATGTTTCAATTGCTCATTTAGAGTGTTTTCTTATGAAAACAAAGTATAACTATCCAAAATAACTATTTTTACTGCAATAAGAGGGTTGCTTTTGTCCTCTCAGCAATCATATCAAACAGTTCGTGGTAGCGAACTGTAGTAAGGAGCGACCCGGCTCAATAGTAACCAAAACTCTAAAAAATGGAATTTTGGTACCAATAGCTACATCAAAAGAATCACCTTTTACTGCTGATTTTAAATATATAAATTTCATCAAGTTTAGTCTTACCCATCAAAAGTTACGAGCCTGAGAAAATTTGCGTTATTTTATAAAATAGGGGGCAACACCCCCTAAAAGTCATAGAATCTTAACGAAAATCACACCACCAGATTCAGCGTATCAGAGAACCTTACTATAGAAGTTTCAAGTTCCTATCTACAAAAATGTGGAATTTTATATTCTTTGCCAGAAGGCAGATCACGGATGCGTGTTTATTTGTTTGTTTGTTTTTTTAATTTTTTTCCCCAGGGGTGATCGTATCGACCCAGTGGTCCTAGAATGTTGCGAGAGGGCTCATTCTAACGGAAATGAAAATTTCTAGTGCCCTTTTTAAGTGACCAAACAATTGGAGGGCACCTAGGCCCCCTCCCACGCTAATTATTTTCCCAAAGTCAACGGATCAAAATTCTGAGATAGCCATTTTATTCAGCGTAGTCGAAAAACTTTATAACTATGTCTTTGGGGACGACTTACTCCCCCACAGTCCCCGTGGGAGGGTTTACAAGTTCAAAAATTTTGACCAGTACTTACATGTAGTAATGGCTATTGGGAAGTGTACAGGCGTTTTCAGGAGGATTTTTGGTTGGAGGCAGGGATTGAGAAGAGGGGAATATGCTGGAGGAACTTTCCATCGATGAATTTGTCATGGGGGAAGAAAATTTCCATGAAGGGAGCGCAGGATTTACTAGCATTACTTAAAAAAAAAACAATGAAAAAATAAATAGTAAGCAGCAGAACGAACAGAAGTAAGCAGCAGAACGAACAGAAATTATTACCCATATAAGGGGCTCACCTCCTCCTAGTACCTCGCTCTTTACGCTAAAGTATTTTTAGTAATTTCAACTAGCCTATTTATTCTGCGGCTTTTGTGATTCAGGGGTCATTCCTAATGAATTGGGACAAAATTTAAGCTTTAGTGTAAAAAGCGAGGTACTGACAAGGGAGCGAACCCCCTCATATATGTAATAAAAACATAAGAATACAAAAGTTCTTTACGTAAGCTAATTTATAAGTTACGTATATCTTTTACTTATAAAAAGATTCGTAAAAAATTAAAAGTTCTAGTTGCCTTTTTAATTAACCGAAAATCGGAGGGCAACTAAGCTTCCTCCCCCGCTCTTTTTAACTTAAAATCATTCGATCAAAATTATGAGAAAGCCATTTAGCCAAAAAAATAAATACATAAATTTCGTTTTAATTATTCCTCTGCGGAGAGTCAAAATCAAAACATGCATTGATTCAAAAACGTTCAGAAATTAAATAAAAAAACAAGTTTTTTTAAATGAAAGTAAGTAGCGACATTAAAACTTAAAACGAACAGAAATTACTCCGTATATGAAAGGGGCTTTTCCTTCTCAACGCCCCGCTCTTTACGCTAAAGTTTTTTACTGTTTTAAAATGTAGAGTTAAGAGAAAGAGTCAAACTTTAGCGTAAAGAGCGAGCCCTCTTGCGACATTTTAGGACCACTTAGTCGATACGATGACCCCTGGGGAAAAAAACAAATAAAAGCGCACCCGTGATCTGTCTTCAGGCAAAAAATACGAAATTCCATATTTTCGTAGATAGGAGCTTGGAATTTTCGCTGTAGGGTTCTCTGATACGCTGAATTCGATGATGTGATTTTCTTTAAGATTCTATGAGTTTTAGGGGGTGTTTCCCCCTATTTGCCAAAATAAGGCAGATTTTCTCAGGCTCGTAACTTTTGATGACAAAGACTAAATTTGATGAAACTTATTATTTAAATTCAGTATAAAAATCCAATTCTTTTGACGTATCTTTTAGCATCAAAATTCCATTTTTTAGAGATTCGTTTACTATTGAGCCGGGTCGCTCCTTACTACAGTTCGTTACCACGAACTGTTTGATTCTCCAATTACACATTAGCATAGTTACAGTGTTATTCTTTAGTTTTTATCGGTGAAAAACGAGCTTGTCTCTCTGTCAGATATTGGTATATTTAGTATGTTACGTACATATGATTCGAAAGTAAATGAACCTGAATCAGAACCTAGTTTTAAGTTATGGGGTAGCAAATCAACAATTTAAATACAATTTAGAAATTCTGGTACGAACTCAATTTATCTTTCCTGTTTATTCTTCACAGAATCATGACTTTTATGAGATTTGTATTCTCCTGGGATGCGATCTCACCTGGATAGCAATCTTAGCATTACTTTAATTACTTCTTTTTTGAGAAGCGCAAAAATAACGCGTTCCTTTATTCCATTATAATTTGGTTACTTCACAAATAATTTCCATAAGATTGATAACTCTATATTCTTCCCAGGGAAGCGATATCGGTGATTAAACCCATCATCATCTAAATATTCAGTCAATTCATCTGAATCACGTCTCATAGAAAGTATGAAAACATGGGTCTGAAACAACTTTTTGAGACTTGGGTGCCTCCCTAACCATAGCAGATTTTACTGGTCAAAAATTTCCGTCAAGATCGCATCCCTTTTTAGGGAGTTTAAGTTCGCAGTTCTAAAATTCTTTAAATTATAGGAATGTCCCCCATCGACACCGGCAGGGAGGCCAGGGGGAAATCCCCCTGAAAACAAGAACATTTTAAAAAGTGTACACAAATATGAAAATAACAAATAAATCTCCTTTAAATCTTGGAACATCTCCGTCTTATTTGCCGGTCAGCAAATGAATGTAGTCTTGTATCTTAAAACTTGTTTCTGAATAAAGGGAAGACATCAACCCAGAGCAACCAAAGTACAGGTTTACCCCAAAAACGCTTCAAGAAATGAAGAGTGTATAGAGAATAAATCATACTGCCCCCCCCAAACCTCCTTCTACGGTCATCTGAAGGGTCAAGGAGAGTTAGGAAAATATTAGCACAAAACGCTTTCTTTTTCTTTTTTTTTTCGAATAAATTTGCTAATTCGGTCAATTATTGACACCTTTGTCACATTGACCCCCCCCCCCCAAAAAAAAATATTCTTGTCACATTGGGTCTCCCCTCCAAGATTTTGTTCTAGATCCACCCTTGCAATAATATACATAATGTATTTAGTCTAAATTAAATTAACTATAAAACACTTATCAAAACTACACATATGGACTACGTGCAGCTTTGGGCATGCATGAACGTAATATATACACACACATACACACACACACACACACACACATATATATATATATATATATATATATATATATATATATATATATATATATATATATATATATATATATATATATATATATATATATATAAAAATATATATATATATATATATATATATATATATATATATAATTAGTTATTGGCGAGAAAATTAATTATTTACAAATAGGTACTGCAAGCGTTTTTGAATCTTTTGAATAAATTAAAACCAAACAAAAAGATTTATCTATTAAAGTATCTTATTTGGAGCTATGAAATTTAGTATCGAGACATGGGCGTCGTTTTTTTTTGGGGGGGGGGGCAGTTGCCCCTCAATGATGTGGAGGGAAAATTTTTTGTATATTCCATGTCCTTTTACTATCCGGATATGGACCCCCCTTGCCCCCCAATAAAAATACTGGAGATTCGCTTTTGTATGGAGACTAGGACTAAAAAAAAAAAATCACATTTGAAATTTCGTGAATCTTTCAGAGTTAGAGATGAAAGAAGCCAAAAGAGGAAAAAAGCAAATCTACTTAAATATGCGATAGTTTAAATTTTACTTAATTTGAACAAACAACTAATCTTGTCATAAGTTCAAAATGTCTATCGTAACAAGAATCAACAAAGAAATTGCAAATAAAATTCTAGAAGGTATTCACACCTACACAAAAAAGAAGCTCCAGAAGAATAGAATCAAGTTATGTGACACTTTAAAATTTATTTAAGTTGAACAAACAGCTAATCCCGTCAAAAGTACAAAAATTCGCCATCTTTCAACAATGGAAAATACCAATATCTAAATATAATCCATTAAATGTCAAATGAGATAAGGATTTATATTTTGATATGACACGTACTTTCAGTTTATACTTTTTCTTAGAATAATACACAGGATAGGAAAAATGATTCTAACATTTATGATTCTTCTTTTATTTAAAGGTAAGAATTTATTCTAACTTGACTCCCTAACACTCTTAAGAATAGACCCTACAAACCACATTTGTGTTAGTTGCAGCATGAGAATATACGCACTCGCAGGAGGTTTAGTGTCCCAATAGGAAAAACACAAATATATATTTATTATGGAATTACGCAATATTATGTGTAAACATGGAGTACACTTTTTTACTTAGCCTTGTCTTTTGAGGAAAAAATTCATAAACTAAATCTCAATAGGGCAGTGATATTTGGGATTCAATTATTATAATCTTACTTCCATATTGCAAGTAATAATTTGCTATCCTATTGATTCTAGGGTAATGCCCATTCTGGTGTAAAGCATTTTCCCTTTGAGTAGTAGAGTGGAACTAAATTTTTAAGAAGATACATGCCAAGCAAAAAAGTGCATTTCACTGACCCAGCATTCAAAAAATAGAATTAATAAATTTAAAAAAACGCAAGCAAATAATCATATTTCAGGTTTACCCCCAATTCGTAAAACTGATGATTTGATTAGAATTTCGAACATTTATTTCAAATTTTGCAAATTTCTTCTTCATCTTCCACGGTGGGCAGAAAACCCGTTTCTCCAGAACAACTTTTCCTCACTTATCACTAGACATAGTCTTATTCGGTCATTTTGTAGCTTGTATATTTTTATCTTCTATTTCTTATTATTGCCCAACCTTAACATTTTTTTTTTACGTGAGATTTATACATAAATAAACAAATAAAACACAGACACTCTGCCTTATACCATGGTCACTGCAGCGACACTGACATATGTATGCTATATATTGATATTTTCCCCCAGCCTTCCCATTATACAGGACATATACTATTGGAAAATTGGGGAAAGTACTATTGGATATATATATATATATATATATATATATATATATATATATATATATATATATATATATATATATATATATATATATATATATATATATATATATATATAATATTTCAAATAATTACTCAGACCTGAAAAATTCTGGATAGCCCACTCTCATTCAATACGCTTCTCTTCACGATCTGGATCATTTATCATTCAAGAAATGCATTTTTAACCCTCTTATATACTCTGGGACACATATAGATATGTGATGTCCTTTTCTACTCAGAATAATAACCAAATTACAAGGAAATGGTGGATACTATTAATCAAAAATTTTTATTTAGTAATTGAAAATGCTAGTAAAAAAAACTTATCACGATATGACTGCTATTTAATAGCGTTAATGGAGGAGGCTCCCTTGTTTTTGTCTCCCACACAGATTTTGAAAATATTTGCTCCTGGGGCATTTTAACTAAAAATGCCTTTTTAAAAATTTTATTGGAAAAGTTGATAAATAAGACAAACTTTATCCCTTCCTAGATACTCAAAAAAGCATTTTGTCCCAGATCCCAAAATTTTCTTAGCTTGACACCCCTGCTGATATAAATGAAAAAGTCAACTTGAAATAATGAATTTTATTTTTTAAATAGCGGATTTAAATTTAAAATAAGATTTTGTACTTTCTTAGCTTCTAAATTATATTCTCTGACTTCGGGCTGTTCAACTTCCAGAACCTCTTCTACAACGAAGATATTTCAGCCTAAGTCAAAGAGCCAGGGGGAGAGTGAAATTTCACCCTTGACGTCTTGTAGGGGTAAGCCACAACAATTACGCTTATGCCCATTTTAAATTTACAAACTTCTAATCCCCCCTTTCTCTTTGACAACACTAGATCTACCATTATAGACCTTGTAGTTTCTTAGCTTCGAAATTTTATTCTCTGAATTGGCGCTATTCAACTTCCAGAACCTCTTACCTATGAAATTCTTTCATCTTAAGTCGAAGAATCAGGAGGCGAAGAGGATGCAATCCCACCTTCGGCATAGTGTAGATGCATTTTGATATAAAAAGCGAGTTTGTTGAAAACAAAGCCACAACATTTACACAAATGCAGATTTTACAATTACAAACTTCTAGTCCTCCCCCCTCCTTATACAATACTAGATATGCCACGATCTACCTTACCGTATAGACATACCTTAGAAGTTCTGTCTCATTACAGGAAAAGGTAATAGTCACTGCCATCGTTAGCTCAACACTCACCGTCACCACAGGTTACCGATGATCACTAATGTATTACACAGTGATGGTTGAGTATTTTTTTCCTGCTTATCTCTAACGTAATATTTTTTCCCAATAGTGGTGTGATTTCAAAGAAATACCAACCTTTTGTCTAAAGGTAAACTATAATTCTTCAAAACTATTAGATGTTTTTTAAGAATATTTAGGCCTATCTCAGAGATTGCGACACAACTTATCCAAACAAAAAAAGAACGTTGAAATCTTCTCATACTGGGCCCGACCTCACTCGCAAGATTTGGAACTAATCAAACGAAAAAAAACATATTTACACCTTTTATAGTAATGAACGGCTAGTGATGAACGACGTCTGTTAATAGTAACCAAAACTCTAAAAAACAGAGTCTCGATGACAATTTACACACACACAAAAAAAAATAAATACTTTTTATGCTAAATACAAATATATTGGATTGCTTAACTTTAAAGCCTTCCTACCTTACTAGCATCACTAAATTTTTTCGCAAAAATCTTGTTTTTCATAATTTTATTGAAATGCACTTTTTGGCATTTCGAACACTCCGTGGTAACGAACTGTAGCAAGGAGCAACTCGATAGTAACCAAAGTAACCGACTCAGTAGCAACTCAATATTAACCAAAACTCTAAAAAACGGAATTTTGATACCAAAAGTGACATCAAAGAATCGCATTTTAATGCTGATTTTAAATATATAATTTTCATCGAGTTTAATAATACCCATCAAAAGTTAAGTGCCTGAGAAAATTTGCCTTATTTTTAGAAATTAGGGAGAAACACCCGCTAAGAGTGATAGAATCTTAATGAAAATAACACCATCAGATTCAACGTATCAGAGAACCCTACTATAGAAGTTTCAAGCCCCTATCTAAAAAAAGGTGGAACTTTGTGTTTTTTGTCAGAAGAAAGATCACAAATGCGTGTTTATTTGTTGGTTTTTTTTTCTTTTTTTCCAGGGGTGATTGTATCGACCGACTGATCCTAGAATGTCGTGACAAGGCTCATTTTAACAGAAATTAAAAGTTCTAGTGCCCTTTTTAACTGATCAAAAATTGGAGTGCACCTAGCACATTTTTCCCCTAAAGTCACCGGATCAAAATTTTGAGATAGCCATTCTGTTCAGCTTAGTCAAAAACTTAATAACTATGCCTTTGGGGACGACTTAATCCCCCACAGTCTCCGGGGGAGGGGCTTTAAGTTACAAACTTTGACCATTGTTTACATATAGTAATGGTTATTATGAAGTGTACAGACGTTTTCAGGGGGACTTTTTCGCGTTGGGTTGGTTTGAGTCGGGGGAGGTGGTTAAATGGGAGGATCTATGCATGAAGGAAGAGAATTTCCATGAACCCCCTTCATGGAAATTTCTAGCATTATTTAAAAAACAATGAGAAAATAAATACATTTTTTTCAACTGGAAGTAATGAGCGGCATTAAAACAAAAACAAACATAAAATATTACGTATATAAGAGGGTTCGTCTTCTCCACAATACCTTGCTCTTTACGCTAAAGTATTTTAAGTAGTTTCAACTATTTATTCTAAGATCTTTGTGATTCGAGGGTCATTCTTAAAGATTTGGGACAAAATTCAGGATTTAGCGTAAAGAGCGAGGTATTGACGAAATTTAAATTTTGTTTTACTTATTCATGTGCGGTGAGTCAAAATCAAACATGCATTAATTCAAAAACGTTTAGATAATAAACAAACAAAAAACAAGTTTTTTTAACTGCAAGTAAGGAGCGACATTAAAACTTAAAACAAACAGAAATTATTCCGTATATAAAAGGAATTGTCCCCTCCTCGACGCCTCTCTCTTATCGCTCTTTAAGAGATTTAGCATATCTGAGATCCTATTGCAGAAGTTTAAGCTCTCATCTGTAAAAATAGGGACATTTGTATTTTTAGCCAGAAGAAGGTCAAGAAAGAGTATTTATTTGTTTTTCGATTTTTTCCAGGGGTAGCTACGTCGAACCAATAGTCATAAAATATTCTAGTGCCCTTTTTAAGAGACCAAAAATATTACAGAGCAAAAAGTTTTTGCAACTAAAAGTAAGAAGCAACATCAAGACTTAAAACGAACAGAATGTATTATGTATATGATAGGGATTACCCATCCTCAATACCTCACTCTTTACGGTAAAGTTTCATTTTGGAACTTAAAATTTTTTTTTTATTGTTTCAATTAAACAGCCCTTGTGTTTCAGCATTTGTTCTTAAAGAATAGGGACAAAAAGGCAAAGTTTAGCGTAGAGATCGAAGCACTGAGGAGGGGACAAGACCCATTACATACGTAATAGTTTCTGTTCGTTTTAATTATTGATGTTGCTCCTTACTTTCAGTTGAACAAACCTGTTTTTAATTTAAAAGGTTAACGCCATTTGGTAAATGTTATATCCTCTTCACGTGATCCGATTAAAAAGTAAATGAAAATAATAAACAGATCAAAAGAAGAAGTAAGAAATAATATGTAAGAAAAAGAAACAAGAATATAAGAATATAAAAATATTGAAACACATCTAAGAAATAAGAATATAGAAATAAGAATTAAAAATATACCTAAATATTATATAGAAACAAGAATAAGAATATAGAATAGTATGCACAAAAAAAAATGAGTGATGACTAATTCGACATCATGAAAACTCAATAAATAATTCTTAATTTTTTATTTTTTAAATAATACTGTTTTTATTCAATGACTAAGTATGAATTTTTTCTTTCAGTCTATTTAAGACTAACGCCATTTGATATCTATTTTTTCTTTTTCACATGATTAAACAAAAAAAAGTTTTTTTTTTTAATGAAAGTAAGGAGCGACATTAAAACTTAAAACGAACAGAAATTACTCCGTATATGAAAGGGGCTTTTCCTCCTCAGCGCCCCTCTTTTTACGCTAAAATTTGACTCTTTCTCTTAACTCTACATTTTAAACAGTAAAAAACTTTAGCGTAAAGAGCGGGGCGTTGAGAAGGTAAAGCCCTTTCATATAAGGAGTAATTTCTTTTCGTTTTAAGTTTTAATGTCGCTCCTTACTTTCATTAAAAAAAAAACTTTTTTTTTGTTTAATTTCTGGACGTTTTTGAATTAATGCATTTTTTTTTATCTTGGCTCTCCGCGCATAAATAATTAAAACGAAATTTGCATAATAATTTTTTGGGGCTAAATGACTTTTTCATAGTTTTAATCGGAAGATTTTGAGAAAAAAGGAGCGAGAGAGGAGGCCTAGTCGCCCTCCAATTTTTTGGTTACTTAAAGGCAACTATAACTTTTAATGTTTTACTAATGTTTTCATAAGTAAAAAATATACGTAACTTACAAATTAACTTACGTAGCGAACTTCTATATTCGTATGTTTTTATTGCGTATATGAGGGGCTCACTCCTCGTCGATACCTCGCTCTTTACACTAAAGCTTAAATTTTGTCCCAATTCCCTAAGAATAGCCCCTAAATCACAAAGACCGTAGAATAAACATTTGAAATTACTAAAAATACTTTATCGTAAAGAGCGAGGTATTACGAGGAGGTAAACCCCTCATATGTGTAATAATTTCTGTTCGTTTTAAGTTTTAATGCTACTCCTTAATTTCAACTGAAAAAAAACTTTTTCATGTTTATTTTTTCATTTTTTTTTTATAGTAATGCTAGAGAATCCCGTGCCCTTTTCATTGAATTTCTCTTCCCCCATGACATATTCCTCCAAGGAAAGATCCTGCCACATAGTCCCCCTCCCCTCAACCCCACCCCCAAACCAAAAGAAATCCCCCTGAAAACGTATGTACACTTTTCAATAACCATTATTGTATGTAAACACTGGTCAAAATTTGTATTGCAGCCCCTCCCCCAGGAACTGTGGGGGAGTAAGTCATCTCCAAAGAAATAGTTATTATGGTTTTCGACTACGCGGAACAAGATGGCTATCTCAAAATTTTGATCCATTGAATTTTGGAAAAAAATGAGCGTGGGAGGGGGCCTGGGTGCCCTCCAATTTTTTTGGTCACTTAAAAAGGGCACTAGAACTTTTCATTTCCGTTAGAATGAGCCATCTTGCAACATTCTAGGATGACTTGGTCGATACGATGACCCCCGGGGAAAAAAAACAAACAAACAAAAAAACAAATAAACACCCGTGACCTGTCTTCTGGCAAAAAAATACGAAATTCCACATTTTTGTAGATAGGAGCTTGAAATTTATGCTATATGGTAATCTGATACGCTGAATGCGATGGTGTGATTTCGCTAGGATTCTATGACTTTTAAGGGGTGCTTCCACCTATTTTCCAAAATAAGACACATTTTCTCAGGCTCGTAACTTTTGATGACAAAGACTAAATTTGATAAAAATTACACATTTAAAATCAGCATGAAAATCCAATTCTTTTGATGTATCTTTTAGCATTCCCAAGTGGGACGCCCAAGTGCTGTTACTCAAAGATCTTTTTTCTCTATTCACCATGTTGAGCCAGGGTATTATATTAATTTACCAAGTGAGTTTTTAACCGAGGAATATGTAGCCAACTTGTAATATAGGCAAGTGTAAATTCCTCTGAGGAGCCCCTGTGGGAGGTGATCGCTTGGGAATATTTCATTAGATCTGATGTGTTTTGCTTTTAATTTTACGATGGCTTACATTTACTAATGATTATTTTGCAAAGAGGCGAGCGCTTCTATTCGGTTGACCATTTATTTATACTGTTTTGTCCTAGGTCATAGGATAGGTGAGTAAGGTCAAGCCCTTGTTCAAACACTTATTTGTCTCAATTGCTAAAGCAGGAAAAAGTTTTCTTTCTCACCGTATTAATTACCTTTAACACATTATTCGAAGTGGGTTAAAATGTGTATTTTTTACTGCTCGCATTGTTTCTTGGCGATTTTTCTCTCGAATGAGAGATAAAATCTTCTTGACTTTTTTAGATGGTGTTAGTGAGAAAAAGCTAACTACCAATTGTTTCTTTAGTGTTTTTGAAGTATCATAACACCTCGAGTGAGGTTGAGCTGCGTCAATTTTTTTTCTTTTTCTGCTTCTCCTGGTTTCTTCTTCGTTCTTTTTATTGACTGATAGCAATTTATATAACAGTTTTGAAACGGTGTATAGCCCTATCAAGTCTAGCGTTTTTTGTTTCTTTATTACAAATAAAATATTTATTTATAGAATGAAAAAAAATAAGAGCCTAGATCATTCAGATTTTGCATATGAGAATTGATACGCTCTGTTTTCCTATTTCCTTTAAATCTTCCTTATAACATGCTCTTGACCCAACTGGCGACAACTTGCTTTTCATTTAGCCTTAGACAGTTGACCGAAAAGGACAATATTTGGAAGTCTCTCATCCTTCATCCACAGAATGTTCCCTTGCCATATAAAACTTTCCTCATTATAGCCCTAGAAAGTGGGACTGAACCACATCTTTCGTAGACCCTACTCTTTGAGATACATCCCATCAATCGGGTCCCAAAACCAACCCGTAGGTAATTTCTTGTGGAAAGATTTAAGCACATCTTCCGCCGTTTTTCAGAGTATCCATGCTTCAGAACCATACTTGACCACTGACATCATTGTAGCTTCTAATATTATAATCTTGGTTCGCAGACTTATATCGTGTTTTCTTGCCAAATATCCACAACGCCGTACCGCCGGGAGATGCAGCTATTGTGAGTTCAAATAGAGATACTGGGGAAATACCAAGAATACCCAAAGAATAACGATAGGGTTTGCTTTTTGGTGGAGGCAGAGAAAACCTTCTGAAGGTGTGCTAAAAACAATACATATGGTACGAAAATTAATATATAGCTGACCAAGGGTTCTCTTACCGAATTGAACGTTTACCCTAGCGTGAAGCTCATAGGATTTTCTTAGTTTTTCCTCAAAGAATCAGTCTTAAGCTGGTTTGAGGGTCTAATTGATGTTCCTAACGGATGACCTAGACACCTAAATCAAGTGGAAGGTGAGATTGTTACTGCACCAACTTGGATTGTATCAGTGGAGGTTATCTCTGGTCCTAGGACAATAAACTAAGTTTTGGAAGTGGTAGCTGAGATACCAAATTGTGTACCAACTGGGATTGCATCAGTGGAGGTTATCTCTGGTCCTAGGGCAATAAACTAAGTTTTGGAAGTGCTAGCTGAGACACCAGATTGTGTACCAACTGGAATTGCATCAGTGGAGATTATCTCTGGTCCTAGGAAAATAAACTAAGTTTTGGATTTGGTGGCTGAGATACCAAATTGTGCACCAACTGGGATTGCATCAGTGGAGGTTATCTCTGGTCCTAGGACAATAAATCAAGTTTTGGAAGTGGTAGCTGAGACACCAAATTGTGTACCGACTAGGATTGCATCAGTGGAGGTTTTCTCTGGTCCTAGGAAATTAAACCAAGTTTTGGATTTGGTAGCTGAGAAACCAAATTGTGTACCAACTGGGATTGCATCAGTAGAGGTAATCTCCGGTCCAAGGACACGAAACTAAGTTTTGGAAGTGGTAACCGAGAGACAAATTTCATTCGGTCCTGAGCAAAAAACATCATCGGCGTTCTGGAGTGCATTACGATTATTAGCAAAAAGAAGGATGCTGTTAGCATATGGCAAGTGATTTGCGTCAATATACTATTCAAACAAGTATGCTAGAATCAATCGAATGAAATATATTATGATTTACCAAGAATAGTTTCAACCCTTCAAAAATTATTTTGAAAAATAGTTTACCAAAAATAGTTTCAACCTGCCTCGTTTGCCAAATTATTTCAAATGAGATTTATTTTCAAATCGAAAATTATTTCAATGAGAAGTGGAAGGTTCAGATCTTCGATTTATTTTCGATAGACTTCAAAATACTTCGAGATCGAAATACTTCGATTTGGATCTTTCTAAGATTCTCACGAGTAATTCTCGTAATTTTTAAATATTATATTTTTTCAATGGGACAACTAATTCTAATTTCGTAAAAACAATTTTTCTCCTTGACAGATCTTAACAGGGCTGGCTTGGTCCAAGGTTTTTAGGAGTTAGGTTCTTAGAGAAGAAACCAGGTTAGCATTTCTGATGACAGCATAATAAAATTCATCAAATGATTGATTCTAATCCTTCACATTAATTACAGGAATCAAATGAACATCACCAGGCTTGTGTTTCAAATTTTATTTATTTTTCTGTAAAAAAACCTTTACACCTTGTTTGGCTCTTTTTACCAACTGGGAAATCAAACAGTTCGTGGTAACGAACTGTTTGGTCTCGTTTACCCCATTGTCTTCAGTTTTCGGCATTATTAAAGGCACAATTTGAATCAAAAATAATATAAAGCAGACTATTATGATTAAAACGTATAATCAAATCTTAACAGCCATTCCTTGTGGTCGTGGTAACACAAGTTCGAATCTTGGATAGAACACATTTTTCTTTTTAATGCACACTATCTTTCAAGTATCGATTTATTTCTAATAAATCAGTTTTCCTAAAATATTAAAGTCAAACAAGCAAAAATAATGAAATCACAAATTTTCGTCATGGATAATAACTACACATCTTAGATCTTTTAATAATTTCATAGATAACTGAATTTTCTGTTTTCGACTCCTCAAAGATGCCAAGGATAAATACCCCATGGACTCTTTTTGTGACATATTCCAGATTTTTTTAAGGCAAATGCGAAGTTAAACCTACTATTTATGCCGTACTTTAACAAAAACCACATTAATCTCTTTAGTTTCGTTGCCTAAGTTGGAAAAAGACCTTTTTATAAGGTTTGTTGTCAATATTCTAAAAACCTAAGAAATATAAAAATACTAATTTAAAAAAAGGTTTTCTGATGAATGCAAAGAGCGAAGTTGAAACTAAAAACAAACTGAAAGTAACCTTTATAGAAAAGTAAAAGACTGTTGAGATTGCCAAAAAATTCTATCAGTTCTGACAAATTTTGCAAACAAAAGCTTAATCACATCAAATTAAAGTTACCCATCATTGAAAAATAATGCAAACTAGACGCCGGACTAGGTTAAATAACTGCAACTGAAAGCTTATGCCTATTTTGTAGAAAACATTGAAAAAACATTTAATATAAATTGACGAGAAGTCCAACCCTAATTGTGCTGATAAAAAACATTTTATCAAGATGACATCTTATTTTGTTGACTCCAACCAATATGGAAAAATCAATGACCATTTTTATCCTAACTTTTAACAGAGCTATCATCCGCAGATTTTGCAGATAACAGAAAAGTCTGAATAGCAATACATATAGTCCTCTAGTATTTTTAGTGCTTCATCCAAAAATAAATGTTAATTTTAAATGTCAATTAAAAAAAAATCCACAAAAGAAAATTTTAAAAGATAAATAAAGAGATATTATAGAAATTATTACAAATAACCGAGTTAGTCTCACAACGAGCAGAAACTATAGGAGTGAGCCCCTGGGCCTTCTAAAGACCAGAACATAATTTGCACTTATAGCTAACTGGCTGGCAACCTTTTGTCTAAACGTAAAACTAAAATTATGGACTGTGGATCCTTTTTTTTTAAAGTACAATTAAAGCTTCCTTAGTCAATAGAAGAAAGAGTGATATTGTTTGCCAAATTAGTTGGAAGAATAATAGTAAAGAAAATTCTTAATATTCAATTACCTTCATGACAAATCTGTTTTTTTTTATTTTAGGAGTTTTATCGACATCTGATATTGCCCCATTTATTTGCCCAAAACCAAGTGGCCATTTTCCAAGTCCATATGACTGCGCATCTTACTATGAGTGTGCAGATGGAATTGCAACGGAAACTACATGCCCATTTGGCAAATTATATAATTTAGAGCTGGGTGAATGTGACAACGCACAAAAAGTTGACTGCAGTAATATATTCCTTCTACCAATCAAAGATTCCTCACAATCAACAACAGTTTTTTCCAGCATAAGCGCAGAGTCAGCTTTCGCGTGTCCTGAGCCTGATGGATATTTTCCAGATCCAGATGCATGTGATGCTTTTTATATTTGTGAAGCTGGCATTGCTAGCAGACAACAGTGCCCCCCTGGCCTTGTCTTTAATGTCGACTTGGAAACATGTGACTACGATTTTAATGTACCACCTCCATGTGGAACACTCTCGACAAGCACTTCTGCTCCTTTTGTTTGCCCTGAACCTAATGGTTATTTCTCAAACCCTAATTCTTGCCTTTCATTTTATATATGCACTGACGGTACAGAAAGCATTCAATATTGTGCAGAAAGGCTGGTGTACAATCCACAAAAGAAAACATGTGACTTCCCTCACAACGTACAACCTCCTTGTGGAACCCTTTCGACAAGCACTGAAGCTAAAACTACACATACCACTCAACAAACCAGTGAGACAACTATTTTAGTTACTGAAACAACAGGTTCTGAAGCACCTAGTTCTGAGACTACATTAGTATCATCAACTGCTGGTCCTTTTGTTTGCCCTGAGCCTGATGGTTATTTCTCAAACCCGGATTCTTGCTTTTCATTTTATATATGCATTGATGGTACCGAAACAATTCAATATTGCGCAGAAAGATTAGTCTACAATCCTCAAAAGAAAACATGTGACTTCCCCCATAATGTGGCTCCACCTTGTGGAACATGTACCACAGACGTTTGTGTACCAGGTAGCACGACGCACAAGACAACATCAGCAACTCCGGATAAAACTACAGAATCAGGACCACCAAGTGGAACCACTGATCATTTACCTGAGACAACTGCATCCTTTGTAACAACAAATTTAAACAGCCAGACTACATTCGCACCACCAACTTCTGGTCCATTTGTGTGCCCTGAGCCTGATGGTTATTTCTCAAACCCCGAGTCTTGCTATTCCTTTTATATCTGCTATGAAGGTACTGAAAATATTCGTTATTGTGCAGAAGGTTTAGTCTATAATCCTCCAAAGAGAACCTGTGACTATCCACATAATGTGGCTCCACCTTGTGGAACATGTACAACAGACGTTTGCGAACCAGGTAGCACGACGCCCAAGATAACAACAACTACAACCACTCCGGATAAAACGCCCCAGCCTGGAACGACTGAGGAGACAACCTCTATTACTATGAATACACCACCTTCAGGTGGCCCCTTCACATGCCCGTCAGAAAATGGCTACTTTTCCGATCCAAATTCTTGCGAATCGTTTTACATATGCTATCAATGGGAAGCGAGCATAAGGTACTGTGGTGATGGTCTGGTGTATAACCCAGATACAAGAACTTGCGATTATCCACAAGATGTTCCTCCGCCTTGTGGAACATGCACTAGCCAATTTTGTCAGACCAACAGAAAAGGTAATATGTTACTCATTTCTTCAACAAGATTATTAGCTTTATTGACAGTTTGTAAGTCTCTTTCAAATTAATAGCCCAGAGAGCTGGTAGACTTGGTTATTGCGTAGGCGTAACCAAAGGAGGAAATGTTAGAATGTTCATATCTTGACTAAGAAAAGTGTCAAGACGGGCCTTGGTGTCCGGTTGTTATTGAATTTTACAATATTTTCTTTTGACTCCTATTTTAAATCCCCTCTCTTAATATAATAGTCCTTCTTGGACTATTCGGTATCTTCGGGTATTCTCAGAGGGGACTATTCCCCTCTGTTGAGTCACATTTGAATTATATATCTCAGTAAAAGGCCATGCGCCTTCCATACCTTTTCCTTCCATCTTTTCTTTGACCTTTTCGTTTGGAGGGTTGGTCGTAGAAATTATGGAGAGGTCTAACGTGATAAGAACTTGAAAATTCTAGCACTCTTTTTACAAATTATTATCGATTAAAGGGAGTAATTTTCTAAATCCAGAATAAGACAAAACATTTTATCAAAATTTTGAGATGTCAATTTTGTTTAAAATAGTTCATTGATTCAACAAACATGTATTTGGGAAAGACACGACCCGCAGGGTCTATGGGTTAAGGGCTGTGTACGATGTAAATTGTCGAAACCTAAACCCAAATACCACAATCATTTCTTCCATTATTTCTTTGACCTTTTCATTTGATGGGTTGGTCGTAGAAATTTTGGAGAGGTCTAACTTGATAAGAACTTGAAAATTCCAGCGCTCTTTTTAAAAATTTTAATCGATTAAAGGGGGTAATTTTTTAAATCCCTTAAGACATTTGATAAAAATTTTGAGATAGCGATTTTGTTGAAAATAGTTCATAGATTCAACAAACATGCATTTGGGAGAGACATGACCCGCAGGGGCTCTGGGTAAACGGCTGTGTACGATGCAAACTGTCAAAACTTAAACTCAAAGACCACAGACAATCTCGCACACAAAACCCAAAGACAAGCAATCTCGAGCTCAACAAATTTTTGTTTGTGCGCTAACAGTTCACGATTTCGGAAACATTACTTCAATTAATGTCTTGTAAACAGAGCAGTGACCAGGAAAGGGACTGAGGGAATCCTCAGTCCCTTTCCTTTCCTTTGTTCACCGTTCTTACAAAGAGCCAGCTATTCTTCGATTGAGACGGTCTTAAAACGGAAGCTAAGGATCTTCAGTGCAAGCAAAGAGGGAATACGCTGCAATATTTACCTATTCAGTTTTTTTTCCAAGACTCTCACCAAAGACTTTGCAAGAAGTACTTGACTCTTTGGCGATAACAGTCAATTCTAACGTTCTCAACACTTATAAAACGTTAAATTCAATAATCAACATTCAATAACAATAGATTAAATCTAAGGATCTCAATACTCGTTGGTTCAAAGAACAATTCTGTTCGCAGGATATCAAAATTAAATGTTGTCAGCCGAGTCATTGAAAAAAAAAATGAAATTAAACAGTTCTTAGAAATAAAATAAAAAACTAAGTGTCCAATATTAAGTGTTCAATTAAGACTGGATTCGAAGAGCAGTTCAATAATGCGATATCTTGGATCAGCTATATAAACTGATGCAAGTTGAAAATTATTTACTTCAAATATAATATCAAGGCTTTCATATTAAAGTTGCGAAATTCAGCTCTACAGCCCAATTGGGCTGTAAAGCCTCTTTCCACCGAAACAGAAGAATTTGAAACAGGAATCGTTGATAATTTAAGAGAGGAAACTAATAGCTGTTTCCAAGCTGTTATACCTTAAATTCACCATTATTTACCAGAGTTCATTGAAAAAGAAGCTGTTCACATATCAAACCATTTCTTTTATCCTTGGACGCTTCCAACATTTCCGCTGAAGGGGTTTTCCCGCAATACAGGATGGATTTTTATAGGTACAAAATGATTCCTCAACACACAACGCTGTAGTGTTGCCTATAGTGAACCGCCACGAGGCTTCAATCTATTCTTATTTCTTTAATCATTTTCCAAGAACCATTTCATATGAAAGAAATGTTGAATAAATTTCAGAGACGGCTTATTCAATTAGAAACTGAAAGTTCTAGGCCATTTTTAAAAGTGATAAATGACCGAAGAGCAGCCAGCCCCCCTCCCCCGCCACTTTTTCAACCTATGGCATCTGATCAAAATTTTGAGGCAGTCATTTCGCTCACAATGGTCAAAAGATAAAATCACTGTGCCTTCGGGATTGATGAACACTCCACACCTCCTACGGCAGGGGCAGTAAGACATGCAAATCACCAGTTGTTATACTTGTAGTGTTTGTTTTGCTGGGAAAAGGGGGTATGTTACATCCTGGGTCTCAAAAAAGACTTAGGGTATTAAGAAAAAACCTTTAGGGAATATAGAGAGGAATGCCGAACAAAACCGAAACACCCTGTGTGCACGCTGGTTGTCAAAAGGGTGTATCAGCATTATCTAACGAACGACTGAAGGCATTAAGTTGAAGCTTTCAGGTTATATTGAGCGGGATGTTGAAGAGTGACTGGAGAGTAACCAGCCCTCCTTGTCTTTTTTATTTACCTCCTCCTTTCAAGGTTGAAAAAACCATCTTGTTCAAAATAGTAAAATGTCTAATAACTATGCCTTCAGGGATGCCATGCCTCCCGCTCCTCACAATACCAGGGCAAGGATTGCAAATTAAGGAAATGTGTCCATTATTTACATGCGGGATTTGTCATTGGGAAAATGGGAAATGTTTGATTTTAGGCGTATCAAAAAAGTATTAAGGTGAAACTTCGGGGAATGTTGAGGGGTATGTTGAACTAAATCAGAAGACCTAATATGCATCCAGTTTATCAAAAAATGTTATATTATGACGCTTGATGAGGAGATGCAATTCAGTCATAGCATCAATATTCAATGTTAAATAAAATATTACCGCTTCTGGTTAGTCCAAAAATAAATTGTCGAACCCTCTGTTTTGTGTCTCATCTGTGAAAATCGTAGATAAGAATTGCAAGGGAGCGGAGGAAAAATTCCCAAAAGCAAGTTCTGACCAAAGAACCCACCACTTCAAATTATCAAGCCTATACCCTGAAATTTTAGTTTGACATTTCACCCATCCCCCTCCCGAGATAATATTCAAGGGGTACATTTTTAGGAGCAAATATCATTCTCGAAGCATTGTCATGTAAAAGGGTAATTTTAACTCGCCCCACTAACGAGAAAGGACTAAAAGAGGGAGCAACCTTTTTCTTATTTAGAATAACATTAAAAACCGATATTAAAAACGGACAAAAACTAAACCAAAATAATTTTTAAATAAAAGTAAACAGCGACGGAAAAACTCAAAAGGAACCAAAACTATCCTAAATAGGAGGGTGGATGCGTTATCCTTCCACCTAACCAACCCCCACTTTACGTCGGCAATTTCAACCGATCATGGACATTAATTGCAGTTAAAAACGAAAAACAAAGCTAAAACACATGCAAAGAGTGGGGTTGTTTGAGCTTCAGCACCCTCCTCAAACAAAGAATATTTCTGTTCGGTTTAAGTGCTGCTACTGCTTTTTACTTTCCTTAAAAAAAATGTTTCGATTCAGTTAGTTGCTCAAAGTATACAAGTATAAAACATCACTTTGCTAGGTTTCCAAAAAACACTCCACATGAATTGAGAATCTTGAGAAAACAAATAACGAAGATTAGCCAGATATGTCATTACTAACGGTCTCTTAACAGTCTTAACAGTCTCTTAACAGTCTTAACAGTCTCTTAACGGTCTTAACAGTTGGAAATCTCTTGTCTAAAGGCAAAATGAAACTTCCAGACTACTGAACATTTATTAAAGCACAAATGAAGGCCCCTTAGTCAACAGAAAAAATTGTGATATTGTTCACCAAATAGTTGGCAGAATAATAAACCAAAAAATTTCTTTATCAACAGTTCATGGTAACGAACTGGAGCGACCCGGCTCAATAGTAACCAAAACTCTAAAAATCGGAATTTCGATACCAATAGTTACATCAAAAGAATCGCATTTTAATGCTGATTTTAAATATATAAGTTTCATTAAGATTATTCTTACTCATCAAAAGTTACGGGTCTGAGAAAACTTGCCCTATTTTAGAAAATAGGGAAAACACCCCCTAAAAGTAATAGAATCACACCATCAGATTCAGCGTATCAGAGAACCCTACTGTACCAGTTCCAAGCTCCTATCTACAAAAATGTGGAATTTTGTATTTTTTGCCAGAAGACAAATCACGGATGCATGTTTATTTGTTTATTTGTTTGTTTTTTTTTTCAGGGGTGTTATATCGACCCAGTGGTCCTAGAATTTTGCGAGAGGGCTCATTCGAACGGAAAGGAAAAGTTCTAGTAACCTTTTTAAGTGACCAAACAAATTGGAGGGCACCTAGGCCCCTTCCCACGCTCATTTTTTCCCAAAGTCGTCGGATCAAAATTTTGAGATGATCATTTTATTCAGCATAGTCGAAAAACCTTATAAGTATGTCTTTGAGGACGACTGACTCCCCCACAGTCCCCGTAGGAGGGGCTGCAAGTTACAAACTTTGACCAGTTTGTATATAGTAATGGTTATTGGGAAGTGTACAGATGTTTTCAGGGGTTTTTTTGGTTGGGAGGAAGGGTTTAGAAGAGGGGGTTATGTGGGGAAAGTTTTCATAGAGGAATTTGTCATGGGGGAAGAAGATTTCCAAGAAGGGGCGCAGCATTTTCTAGCATTATTTAAAAAAACAATGAAAAAATTAATATGAAAAAGTTTTTTCAAGTGAAAGTAAGGAGTAGCATTAAAACTTAAAACGAACAGAAAATTTTACGCATATAAGGGGTTCACCTCCTCATAACACCTCACTCTTTACGCTAAAGTATTTTTAGTAATTTCAACTATTTATTCTACGGTCTTTGTGATTCAGGGGCAAAATTTAAGCTTTAGTGTAAAGAGCGAGGTATTGACGAGTGGGCGAACCCTCTCATATACGTAATGAAAACATACGAATATAGAAGTTTGTTACGTAGGCTAATTCGTAAGTTACGCATATCTTTTACTAATGAAAATGTTCGTAAGAAACTAAAAGTTCTAGTTGCCTTTTTAAGTACCCAAAAAATTGGAGGGCAACTGGGCCTCCTCCCCCCTACTTTTTTCTAAAAATCATTCGATCAAAACTATGGGAAAGCCATTTAGCCAAATAAAAAAATATACAAATTTCGCTTTAATTATTCATGTGCGGAGAGCCGAAATCAAAACGTAAAACTAAAAAACATTCAGAAATAAATAAAAAATCAAATTTTTGTAACTGAAAGTAAGGAGCGACATTAAAACTTAAAACGAACAGAAATAACCCCATATATGAAAGGGGCTGTTCCCTCTACAACACCCTGCTCTTTACGCTAAAGTTTTCACTGTTTTAAAAAGTAGAGTTGAGAGAAAGAGTCAAACTCTAGCGCAAAGAGCAGGGTGTTGTAGAGGGAACAGCCCCTTTCATATACGGGGTTATTTTTACTCGTTTTAAGTTTTAATGTCGCTCCTTACTTTCAGTTAAAAAAAAACTTGTTTTTTTTATTTATGTTCAAATAGCTTGATGACAAATGTACTTTTTTATTTTAGGAGTGTTATTGACATCTGATATTGCTCCATTTACTTGCCCTGAATCTAATGGGCGGTTTCCAGATCCATATGACTGCGCGTCTTTCTATGAGTGTGCAGATGGAATTGCAACGTTAACTAAATGCCCGTTTGGTAAATTATATAATCAAGAGCTGGGAGAATGCGACTACGCACAAAATGTTGACTGCAGCAACATTTCTCCTCTGCCAACTCAAGATGGCTCTACAATAACTGTTTTGAGCACTACTTCTGAAGTACCTACCACATCTTCTTATCCCACTACATCTCAAAAACCAGATCTAACTACCACTCCAGGTGAACCTTTTGTTTGCCCAGGTGATGGTGTATTTCCTCATGAAGACTGCTCAATGTTTTATCAGTGTGCAAATGGCGGCTCAAACGCACAGACCTGCCCACCAGGACTAACGTTTAATCCAGACATTCTAGCCTGTGATTATCCAGATAACTTTTTTCCGCCCTGTGGAACAAGATTTCCGTGCCCAGAGCCAGATGGTTACTTCCCTAACCCAGATAACTGCGAAAGCTACTTTGTCTGTTCTGGAGGACTTTCTTACGAACAAGTCTGCAGTCCAGGACTTGTTTACAATGTCGAAAGCAATGTCTGTGACTTTCCTTTCAACGTTCCTCCCCCATGTGGAACAGCCTCAGAAGAAAGAGAGCTTGTAACTGACGATATAACTGAGGAGCCAATTACAGAGCCAACTCCTGTGTGGTGGTTTGACTGCTCTATAAGAAATGGATTTTTCCCCAATCCAGAAGACTGTACATCATACATAAACTGTGACAACGGAAATGCCTGGCTACTCTACTGTCCAAATGGAACCTTATATGATGCTACAGTGGAACGATGCACAACAAATGCACCTTGCACAACAAGTGATTTCATACGAACCTCACCAAATATACAAACTGCAACCCCAGATCCTAACTTCGAGTGCCCGGAGCCGAACGGACTTTTTGCTAACCCACTTGACTGCCATTCATTTTATCAATGCGCAAACAACACCCCACAATTTCAATTCTGTCCTGGAAATTTGCATTTCAGTGCTGAAGAAGAACAATGCTTAGACCCATCTGAGGCTAATTGCCAAATTTATAGTTTCAATTTTAATAATTAACGTTTTTATTTATTACTGAAATATATTTATCGCAAACTTTTTTCAAATATTTAGTTTCAAATATTTAGTTCAAATATTTAGAAAATGAAAGTTTTTTTCTTAAGTAGGAAATAAAAATCCCACTCAAAGTCCTTGATGGTTTCTAGCTAAAATCTTGGTTTTACAGCTTTTGATTTATAGATACTGAAATAAAGAAAAGGCAGCATTTCACAAAAATAAATCTTTTCTCAAACAAATGACAAAAAGAAAATAAGAAAATCTCTATCAAATCACACACTGATTTGGTAAAAACCGTTCGCCGTGACCCCCCAATGAAAAACACCGCAATTTAAGTTACGAAGGCTTCAATTGCTAAGCAATGGAGCTAAGAATTTTATTGTAGACAAAAAGTAAAAATTTTGAACCAAGAAAAAAACTGATAGTTTGAATGAAAATTTCGCAAGTTGTGTTTAGGTCGGTAAAAGAGAAATTCGAAAATAGCACTTAAGTCCGTTTCCCGTAAGTTTAAATCGACCATAACCTTCAGATAGACCCCACCTATTCCAAAGAATTTATACGGTTTTTGAGCTTTGACGGAACCACTGTGATTTAAGTTCACAAAAAGAAATATGATAAATTAACAAATATCCGTTTTACAATGATAATAATTTGAAACTAAACCAGTTGTATTCCTAGTTAATTAATTATATAGTTATTGTGATTCTTTGCGTGCTTCTGTCTACCAAAATATTCAGCTTAAAAAATGATAAAGGCCTTTACCTAAATATGAAGGGAAAAAAGAGGATACGTTAGTACCACCCATTGTAAAGTGATTTTCCTTTTTGTTCTATGTGGGGGGTTGTAACTTTCCTGTATAGGGTTTTCGGCAATGGTGCAGTTTTCCTCCAAAACAAGACAAGACAACGAGGATATTTGTGAAGACACTAAATACAACTTAAGCCTACATTTCGAAATGCACCAGTGAAAAACAAGTAATAGAACAGCGTATGTTTTGTTTTATATTGTATTTTGCTGATGACAGCTATAGCATCTATTTCCGCTTAGGTTGTATTCGATGTATTATTAACTTTCTTGACCAATTTCCTCATTATCTTGTCTTTTTGGTATGATTGAAAGGCAGGGTGGTCTTCGTCAGTATTAAGGTGTAATTCTTCACAATCAACAGCATTTTTTCCAGCATCAGCGCAGAGACAGCTTTCGCGTGTCCTAAGCCTGATGGATATTTTCCAGATCCAGATGTATGTGATGCTTTTTATATTTGTGAAGCTGACATTGCTAGTAGACAACAGTGCCCCCCTTCCTTGTCTTTAATGTCGATTTGGAAACATGTGACTACGATTTTAATGTACCATCTCCATGTGGAACACTCTCGGCAAGCACTTCTGCTTCTTTTGTTTGCCCTGAGCCTAATGGTTATTTCTCAAACCCTAATTCTTGCCTTTTATTTTATATTTGCACTGACGGTACAGAAAACATTCAATATTGTGCAGAAAGGCTGGTCTACAATCCACAAAAGAAAACATGTGACTTCCCTTATAACATACAACCTCTTTGCGGAACCCTTTGGACAAGCACTGAAGCTAAAACTACACATACCACTCAACAGACAAGTGAGGCACCTATTTTAGTTACTGAAACAACAGATTCTGAAGCACCTAGTTCCGAGACTAAATTAGTATCATCAACTGCTCTTCCTTTTGTTTGCCCTGATCCTGATGGTTATTTCTCAAACCCGAATTCTTGCTTTTCACTTTATATATGCATTGATGGAACTGGAACAATTCAATATTGCGCAGAAAGATTAGTCTACAATCCTCAAAAGAAAACATGTGACTTCCCCCATAATGTGAATCCACCTTGTGGAACATGTGCTACATACGTTTGTATACTAGGTAGCACGACGCATAAGAAAACATCAGCAACTCCGGATAAAACGACAGAATCAGGATCACCAAGTAGAACCACTGGTCATTTACCTGAGACAACTACATCCTTAGTAACAACAGATTTGAACAGCCAGATTACATTCGCACCATCAACTTCTAGTCCATTTGTGTTCCCTAAGCCTGACGGTTATTTTTCAAACACCGAGGTTTGCTATTCCTTTTACATCTGCTATGAAGGTACTGAAAATATTCGTTACTGTGCAGAAGGTTTAGTCTATAATCCTCCAAAGAGCCCCCCTGGCTTGTCTTTAATGTCAACTTTGAAATATGTGACTACAATTTTAATGTACCGCCTCCATGTGGAACACTCTGGACAAGCACTGATGCTAAAACTACACAAAGCACTCAAAAGAAAAGTGCTAATTCTGCCACTGGTTTTACTGATAAGACTACACAAGCATCATCAACTTCTGGTCCTTTCATATGCCCTGAGCCCGATGGTTATTTCTCAAACCCAGATTCTTGCTATCCATTTTATATCTGCTACGAAGGTACAGAAAACATTCGGTATTGTTCAGAAGGGTTATTCTACAATCCTTTAAAGAGAACCTGCGACTACCCATATAATGTGGCTCCACCTTGTGGAACATATAAAACAGACGTTTGCGAACCAGGTAGCACGAAGCCTAAGATAACAACGACTACGGCAACCCGGGATAAAACACCCGAATCTGGAACTTCTGAGGAGACGACCCCTGCTACAATGTATACACCACCTTCAGGTGACCCCTTCACATGTCCATCGGAAAAAACGGTTAATATTCTGATCCAAATTCTTGTGAATCATTTTACATATGTTATCAATGGCAAGCGAGCATACGGTACTGTGGCGAAGGTTTGGTGTATAATCCACATATTTGAGCTTGCGATTCTCGACAAGATGTTTCTCAACCTTGTGGAACATGCACTAGTCAAATTTGTCAATCCAACAGGGAAGGTAATGTGCTATTCATTTCTTCAACAAACTTTTTGCTTTATTGGACGGTTTGAAATCAAAAGACCAAAGAAAGCTTGCGTGATTGGTTGCTGGGGTGGTGATTTACAAAGAATTAACAAAAAAGCGACTCAACCAAAGGAGGATTTATGGTTTGCGAGTAATTTCCAAAACTTGCGATAACTTAATGATTTAGATTTTTTTATGTACTAAATAATTTACAAGTATTCATATCCTGAATGAGAGATGTGTCCAGGTGGACCTTCGGGTCCGGTTGATTTTGAATTTTTTAAGATTCTATTATCGTTTCTATATGCTTTAATAAATACCCCCAACAATGCAATAGTCTTTTCTACGTATGTACACGTCTTGAATCATATTCGTGTTAAATGCCTTGATAAAACGCTGCCACTGTAAAAGGTCGTGTACCTTTAATGTATTATTCCTTTCTTTCTTTCCCCGACCACTTTGTTTGAATGAGATGGTGAAATTTCGAAGGGGCCTAGTTCGATTGGAACCTGAAACGTTTAGTACTCTTTTTAAGAGTTGAATATGAGAGGGAGGCAACCATACCCCCTCTTGTGCCCTTTTCAGATTGTCCCACCTCGTCGATCCTCAAGATAATTGATCAAAATTTTGAGACAGCCATGTTGCCCAGAATAGTTGATAGGTCAAACAAACATGCGTTTAGGGACGTCAAGGCTCTTAGAGTGTCTGGGATGAGGGCCGTAAACAATACAAATTGCCAAAAATTTAAGGCCAAAAATGTTCGTTTGTTGCTAGCACTTCACGATTCCGAGGGCATTATTTCACTCAGTGTTTTGTAAACTGATCGGTGACAAAGAATGGGATACAGGAAAGGCAATCCTTTCCTTTGTTCACCGTACTTACGGGAAGCCAGCTATACTTCGATCAAGGTCTGGCTTCAGGCGAAAGTTAAAGAGATTGCATTGTAAGAAAATGCACTGTACTATTTACTGATGTACCCTTGCCATCAAAACCCTTCCAGAGCCTTTACCAGAGGTTCTCAACTCTTTGGCGACGACTGTCAGTTATACAAAATCTAATGACATAAACACTCGCTGGTTCAAAGATCTATGCACGACTCTGATCCCAAAGTTTTTCTTTTCTACACTTCGGTTCACAGGTTATCAAAAAGAGATATGGTATAAATAAGCCTTTGAAATAAAATAAAAAAACATTAGTTTTCAACGTTGAGACCTGGGTCCAAAGAGTTGTCCAATTCTTGACATCTTGTAAAAATATTGTAAAATATTTTCTGCATTCTAAAAATATTCACATTACTTGCTTCAAAGATAGCATCCAGGCTTTCATATTAAAGCTGCAACATTAGTACCTTAAAGTTGAAGACCACTGAAACTGAAGATTTGGAAATAGGAATCGTGGACAATCTAAGGGAGGATATTAATAGCCACCTTCAAACCATCGAATCTCAAATCCAATGTTATATTCCAGAACTCATTGAACAAGAGGCTCCTTCAGTTGCAAATAGATTTATTGTATCCTTGGATGCTTCCAGCATTTTCGCTAAATTACAAGATTGAATTTAGACGTACATAATGGCTCCTTAATGTTAAGTACATTACACAAAAAGTCAATGTGTTATTCATATCCAAAGTCTCGTGCTTGGTTTTCAAGTATCATTTGCTATTTGCTTCTGCATATCTTTCCGAAAGTTAATTTTGAAATCTTCTGCAGATCAGGACAAAAACCAAGAATAATCTGGATGTTCAAGATGACATGACAGGATATGTCTCTTGTATCCCTGGATGTTTTCCGCCCGCATTCTCTCTGAATTATAATATATTACCAAAAGCTTGAAAATTTTGACCCTAAATTGTGTGTTTTGAGCCTTCAGGTGCATTACGTGTATTACAAAAACCTAGCAAATTTTGACCCTAAATTGTGTTTTTTTTTAGCTGCAGGTGCATTACATAGATTACCAAAACCTTGCAAATTTTGACCCTAAATTGTGTTTTCTGGGTCTTCAAGTGCATTACAGGTATTACCAAAACCTTGCAAATTTTGACCCTAACTTGTGTTTTTTGGAGCTTCTGGTGCATTTCATGTCTTACCAAAGCCTTGCAAATTTTGAATCTATATTGTGTTTTATTTTTTTAGCTTCCCCCTTGCAGTTCAAAGACAAAGATCTACTGACAATCCCCCTGAGATCTGATGTCAAACACTTTAATACTATATGTAAAAAAAAAAAATTAATGAAAAAAGAATCAACTCACTAAAATTAATCTTTCAAATTATTTTCTCTAGCAACCAATCATTTGGAATAGATATAATGTATTTTTAAGGACCTAATGTCTCCTAAGGCCATAGCCCATGACCCCGCGTCTTCAAAAATTGGAAAGCATTATACAAGGGCTTATGATAATGCACTACTACCTGGATATCTCACAATTTATGAGCTATTTATTATAGATCATTAATTCGCAATAAAATCTAAATCATTAATTGCTCCGGAGCATCTTGGCCCATTTGAGCCAAAATGATAGTTTAGAGGCAGTATTCATGGACAACAAACCATCTTAATGGCTCCAGCTCTTTTGTTACTTAGAAATGATCACCTCAAAATTACAATTCGAATAAGTTTTTCTCAATACTTGACCAAGACTGGTTCAAAATGGTTCCTCCCTGATTAAAAGAAAAAAAACAGAAAGCTTGAACAAATAATAAATACCTCTTGTCACAAAACTCTTAAGTTACACTTAAAAAATTACTTAAAGGGGCAAAATGTTTCTTCCTAAGTTATTAATATATTTCAGATATAATGGTATGATTTTTATCAGTCATACAAATTTTTGAGGACATTCTCTTTTCATTTGTAAAATTTTGCAATTTGTTTATGCTGATAACTTTAAAGGTCTCTCTAAACTTAATTAGTACATTCTGCTTTCTATTGAGGGCCTCAGCAGTAAGATCAGATTTATTAGATGTATGTATTATTATCAATACACTGTTTAGTCTGATATTTTAGATTTTCAGTTCAAATCTTTAATCCTTTCATGTGATTTTTAGCAATGAAACACTAGTATATTTATTTCTATTTTAGAAAGCAATAGTTCACGCGCTGGTCCTGAAGATGAATTGATTGGCTCCCTACCGGAATACCAGTGCCCAGATGCAGGCGGATCATTCCCGTGGGTTTCTTGCGACAAATACGTTCAATGCATCGATTTGAAAGCTTCGCTTTATCAATGTAAATATGACTACTTCTTCGATCTTAGATGGGAAGGCTGCAACTACCCAGAATTGGTAGACTGCACAAATCGCACACTACCTGATGGATCCACAGAGGCCCCTCACACTACTACCGCCAGACCCCCAACTCCAACATTTCAATGTCCGTCTGCAAATGGGAATTTCCGAAACCCATATGACTGCTCATCATACTATGTTTGTAGCAATGGTATCGCTTTCTTAATTAAGTGTCCAAGTGATCTGGTTTTCAATATCCAGACAGAATCTTGTGATTATCCTAGTGCTGTAGATTGCAGTCAATTATCTACACTAAAAATATCCTTCGAGGAAAGAGAACTTGTGACTGACGACATCACCGAGGAACCAATTACAAATCCAACTCCTGTATGGTGGTTTGACTGCTCTACTAGAAATGGGTTTTTCTCAAATCCGGAAGACTGTACATCGTACATAAACTGTGACAACGGCAATGCCTGGCTACTCTACTGTCCAAATGGAACCTTATATGATGCTACAGTGGAACGATGCACAACAAATGCACCTTGCACAACAAGTGATTTCATACGAACATCTCCAAATATACAAACTGCAACCCCAGATCCCAACTTTGAGTGCCCAGAGCCGAACGGACTTTTTGCTAACCCCCTTGACTGCCACTCATTTTATCAATGCGCAAACAACACCCCACAATTTCAATTTTGTCCTGGAAATTTGCATTTCAGTGTTGAAGAAGAACAATGCTTAGACCCATCTGAGGCTAATTGCCAACTTTATAGTTTCAATTTTATTAATTGACACATTTACTTATTGCTGAAATGTATTTATCGCGAACTTTTTTCAAATATTTAGTTTCAAATATTTAGTTCAAATATTTAGGAAATAAAAGTTTTTTCTTAAGTAGGAAATGGAAAATCCCACTCAAAGTCCTTGGTTTCTAGCTAAAGTCTTGGTTTTACAGCTTTTTAATTATAGTTTCTGAAATAAAGAAAAGACAACATTTCAAAAAATAAATCTTTTCTCGAACAAATGAAAAAAAGAAAATGAGAAAGTCTACTTTCAACGTACATATTGGCTAGGTAAAAACCTTTTGTAGTGACCCTCCAATGAAAAACACCGCAATTTAAGTTACGAAGACTTCATGGAACTAAGAATTTTATTGTTGACAAAAAGTAAAAAAAAAAATTGAACCAAGAAAAGAAAATGATAGTTTGAATGAAAATTTCACAAGTAGCGTTTAAGTCGATAAAAATAAATTCAAAAATAGCACATAAGTCTGTCTCCGGATTTCACACTCACCTATTTCAAAGAATTTATACGGTTTTTTCAAAAGCCTTGCAAGTTGCTGTGCTTTGAAGGAACAACTTTGATTTATGTTCACAAAACGAAATATGATAAATTAACAAACAGAAGTTAGAGAATAATAATAATTTGAAACTAAACTAGTTGTATTCTTACTTAATTAACCATATAATTATTGTGATTCTTTGCGTGCTTCTGTCTAACAAAATATTGAGCTTCAAGGATGATAAAGATCTTCACCTAAATGTGAAGGGGGATATATATATATATATATATATATATATATATATATATATATATATATATATATATATATATATATATATATATATATATATATATATATATATATATATATATATATATATATATATATATATATATATATATATATATATATATATATATATATATTAGTTTTAATTTTAAGCCAATAAATTAGTCCTTAAGTTTTATTATATTAGTTTTAAGCCAATAAATTACGCAAGGGCACTTTTTTCCTCTTTAATGTAAGTTCCATTACATCAAGGTCAATTACAATATTTTTCTCGCCGACACGTAGACATAGAGAGGGGGAAGAAAGGTGCATGTCGAGCTGGTTAATTTATACCCTGTTTCACCTGCTTTGGAACAGAATTACACCATGTTCTCGAGCTGATATGCTTAGAGAGCCAAAGGGGGTCAGAAGCCCTCCAAAAAGCAATGTCTGAAAGTGTCTGGCTCCACGTCTACCCTTAACTCAGTGGTTACACTTTTTCTTTAGTTGGGGTTTTCTCCCAAAGGGTTAGGTACCATCCAAATAATTTCAAACGGTCAAACATATGGAACGGCTCTACTAAAACAAAAAACAAATTCTCTTAAACTCTTTTTGGAAAAGAGTACATTGCTTCCATTTAAATCTCATAAAGGGTGATTTCCATATGAAGTGACCTAAACTTAACCCAAACTTATTTTTTTTTTATTCAAAGGGTAGAAAGTAGGTATATCCAACGAGCAGTACATATTTGATGTGAACTCCTTTCAGCACAAATAGTTTAGAGGTTTTTATTCAATAGCAGGTACAAATTTTGTGAAGCATGGGAATATTAGATCTTGACTCAAAAATATTATGAACTCAAAATATTTTCAGTAGCAGGTACAAATTTCTTTTTCGTAGCAGGTATAAGTCTTAGGAATCATGGGAACATAAATATTGACTCAAAAATATTTTGAGCTGAAAATATTTTGAACTTTTTTTTGAAAAAAAAAAATTTCAGTAGCAGGTGTAAATTTCTTTTCAGTTGTAGGTACAAATTTTGTAAAGCATGGGATTATTAAATCTTGGCTCAAAAATATTTTGAGTTCAAATATTTTAAACTTGAAATATTTTCAGTAGCAAGTACAAATTTATTTCAGTAGCAGGTACGACTTTTGTGAAGCGTGAGAATATAAAATCTTGACTCAAAAGTATTTTGAACTCAAAAACTTTTAAAGGTTCAATAATATTTTGACAAACAATCCCAAAATCCGATAGAATTACTTTCTGTTTTTCAGTGACATGAAAAAACTTAAAGATCGACCAGTACCATGTACATGTCTTGGGAAATGCGTGTTTCGTTGAAATTCGGCGAATTTTCATGCATATTCAAACGTCAATTCTGATATGTCAAGGTCCTAAACGTCTATTACTAAATAGATAAGAGAGAACTACAAATATATAAACAAATATACAAAAGACCGTAACCAGTGTTTTTATGTCAGCTTTGCCAGACGATCATCATGTTTTTAAATTATTTGTTAGCATTTACATTAGTATTTTCAGGTAAGGGTAATTAACTTTATTTATGTATTAATTTATAACCCATACAGTCCTATAATGATGCATCAAACACACAAAAAAAAATCAACAACGTGGTGATACGAACAAAGTGGTGATAAGGGGATAAACACACAAAAGCCATGCCTGAGAATTTCCAACACCGTATCTCTAACTTTGGAAAGTTCTACATCATAAAATGGTGACAAGAAACATACTAAATCAAAGGAGGGGTAATTGGCCCCCGTAGATATTAGAAAATAGTATTTTTTTTTTCATTGAAAAAAAATCCTAAAGAATCAAAATTACGCAAACCAGATTTTTTACATAAAGGGAACAAAAAGGGAACACCCTTTTTGTATCTTCGGTAAAAAAAAAAAAAAAAAAACGAAAATTCATGCTCCATCATATTTTCCCAGATTTTTGCCCCTGTCAGAGAAGCTGGATTAAAGCGTTAAAACTGAAGTCGGTACTTCTGTAGCAGGGTCACGCTTCTTTGCATTTGAAGTCGGGGCAGTGGCTTACTAATTTCCCTACCTAAGAGATTTGATGCTATTTAACATTGGAGGTGCTGGCTGCTAATTTTAGTGCACCCCTGAACACACGTTTTTCAATCCACCATTTCATTAAAAGAATCTTTCTACGTTCTGTTTTGTTTCAGCTGACGTTTGTTTCAATAAATAAAAGTCAAGGATATTTAAAGAAAGAGCTTATTCTCTTAAAAAATGGACGTCAAGAATCAATACAACCACATTTACTGCCTTAATTTTTGTCTCAATATAGAAACGATGTGCTGTGTCTGCATTCCCTAGATTTTCAAACAGATAAGTGAGGAGTTTTTTATCGGTTGGCTTGAAACTCTTATTTACGAATCATCAAGTCAAGGGAACACCAACTACAAAAAAAAAAAAACGAAAGGTTCCAAAGGCACTAATTTCTTAAAGTTTCAAGCCAATCGGGAAAAAAGTTATCTTGGACCATCTATGGATCTAACATTTGGGGATCCGACTACCAACTAAAAAATAAGGATTTTTTGATCTATTTTCAGGCTCTTTTTAGGAAACCATTTCTTCAATTTTCTTTGTGCATTAGGGTTCTCATGGCTCAATGTTTTAAGAGCGGAAATTTTAAGCCAATAAAAACGAGGCCCCTTTTGGGCCCTTTGTTTGGCACATGTCATCAAACTAAAATATCACCAAAAAAGTTTTTTTTACCCTCTTGAAGCTTTGTCAGGTCTTGTTTTTGAGGGAACCGATATTTATTTTTGTTCTTTTGCTTCTGTATTTGGGTCTACTTTGCCAAAGAACATAAATATATAACTTACAGACCGATAAAAAAAAGTTACTTTTTGGGACTTTGGGCCCCATTTTTTGGGATTATTGACCAGAACATTTTTCGTACAATAGGCTTCTCTTGGCCAAAAACTGACAGATATTAGTTTCAAAACATTCAGAGATAAAAAATTTTCTCGGCCTACTTCAAGGCTCTATGGCATCCACCTATCACGAATCCCGTGATCAATGCTTCCATGCTAGGATTTCACCCCTATAATAGGGACTTTTGAGGTCTGTTAGGGACAAAATTTTTCATTTAGGGATTTCAGGATTTTTAGGGATTTTTACAAGTCCTCTCAATTTTTTAAGCAACTTCTTTTTTTTTTAATCTGGTAATTTTTGACGATATTGCGCATATATTCATGATTCTATCGAATAAATTATACAGGAAGCTCACTAATAAAAAAGATGGAAAACAGTGGTTCATTACACCTCCCAATATGTGCCAAATTAGCATTTGTGCAAATATACTGCCCTTGAAACTTCTGATCTCACATTATATCAGATATACACCTTAGAACATGAGCCTGAAAAAATCACCATCGAGATCATAGGTGAACCTAGATAATCGCAAAATTGCAAATATGTTCTATGCCTCCTATTTCACAGCATTTGCTCAGGTCAATTTTTTCTTCATATTTAAGGTTTTTTATTCCCTATAATCTATCAGTTCCAAATTAAAATTTCTTCTGATAAAACCTTTGAAAATGGATTGGATATCAATATACCCTCTACATCTAAATAAATCAGAAATCGAGTCATTGAAAAAAAAAGATAGATATACATTAGTATCTCCTCCGGGAATTATTTAATGCTTTTAGTTTTTACTTCTAATATCAAGACTTATTTGGACAGAAATTAAAATTTCTAGTGCCTTTTTTATGTGACCAAAAGAATTGGAGGGCAACCAACCCCCCTCACACGTCCCTTTTTAATCTGGTAATTTTTGACGATATAGTGCATAGATTCATGATTCGATCGAATAAATCATACAGGAAGCTCACTAATTAAAAAGATTCTCATTTTCTCGTTTCTATTCAATTGTTGATCATCTTTTTTTTTTGTACCACTTTAGGTTCATTTTATTTTTCTACAATTTGCAACTCTCTCATTCAAGTTTCCTTGGATAAAACCCCTTCATTCTAAGATTACTTCAAGATAGATAGACATTAAACTGGCCGGACTGTTGCAATCTTTCCTTGAGATGCTGCGTAAGTCCTACGGACAAGTTTATGCGGAGCGAAAATTTAACAAAATAATGACGGTACAATAATTTAAGAGTGGGAAATTCTTTTTATTTATCAAATATTGCATCTAAAATTCTATACCTGAATATATTCATAAGACTCTTGTAATTTTAAAAAAGAGTGCAAATATTTTTTTATGTGACCAAAAGAACTGGAGGGCAACCAGTCCTCCTATTCTATCTGAGGGAATAGAATAGGATTCTATCACAAAACGAAGTAAAACCTTCGTTTTACTTCGTTTCAAGCCAGTAAAATCTCAAGCCAGTTTAAAGCTTCGCGAGTGAAATTTCAGAACCAGGACATCTGAGCAAGCAAAGCTTGCTCAGATGCCAGAGTATTAAACTCCCAATCTTCAGATCAAGACAAACATATTTTTTTGTTATATCTACAAAACCTGGAAAATTGAGAATACATTCCGTTTTCGGAAGAAGCTGAAATTGTGGAAAAAAAACTATTGGCTATTTTATGTGTGAGTTGATGAACATTTCGATTGAGATGAGAAATGTCTTTCCTCTTCACAAACGAACATTTAAAAAAAAAATTATAGTTTGAGTATATCGACCTGTTCTGCCTAATGGCTGGGGTGTAGGGTCAAACTAAACAAAATCAGTTAGAACATCTGCCAGAACGGATTGTCAGGTTTTAGCCAAGCCTTTCTGGAAGTCATTCAGATTTCTGTCTGAACGTATTTCCTGAATGTTTATGATTATCGTATTATTTGCTACTGTTGTTGCTATTATATTACTACGACTTCAGAAATTCTGAAAGCTCGTCTGCTTTTTATTTATTTTTTTATTTTTTCATGTTTGTTCCGACTTATTTAAAAGCAAATACTGCAATTTATACACACAATGTGCTAAATTCCATCGTTAAACAACCAAATCCATTGCTTCCAAATACCGTATAAAATAGAGTTAATTTTTCGATTAGATCACCGATAACCAATTTTCACCGATCAGGGGATAAGCCCAGGTTACCAAATCAGGACAATGCATGAAGGAAGCAATGATTTTGTTGTATTCTCTTCATAAAGATGCGATAAGTAATTTTTCAAAAAAAAATCATGGGTATTTTTACGCCAATCTAAATGTGTTTTCTCATCTAGGGGGATAATTTTACACCCTTCCTATTCCCGCCTGTATACACCCCACCCGCCTGTCTAGAACATCTTAAAGAATCAAAATAACTATTAATTACATTGATAAACAGCATTATAGTTCTAGTGATATTTTGGTCGATTTAGTGATTTTCTTCAATAATCTAGTGATTTATGTGCTCACTTAGTGATTTCTTTCAAGAATCTAGTGATTTTTTTTCACTGGGCGGCAGCCTCAAAACAGCCTTCTAAGAGACGGTTCTATGTGTTTCCCCCTGCCCCCTCCCCGTAGAAAATAGGATTTTCTAAATTTGAGAAAAATTTCAGACATTTTTATTAGCATAAGCACAACTCAATATTAAAACAAGTCAAAACAAAAATAATGCTTGAAAAAGCGACCGGTTGGATATCATTCACGCCAATCCTTAGCATCAATTCAAATATAAATGAGGGTGTTACGAAAATAGTAATGGAGAAGGAAAAAATAATGGGAAAGAAAAACAAATAAATCAAATATATGCATATTGTCCACAATCTGAGACATGGCACCGGAATCTATAAATCAAAACCGCACTTAACTAGTCAATAAATACAAACCATTGTTTTAAACATCAAAAGAAGGTGTTTTGGTACAAGTGAAAGGACTTGAGCTGCAAAATAAATCGTCTTGAACAAATGCTATTAAAAGTTAGCATAATAAGGTTTTACTTGATATTTGGAAAAGTCATAAAATGGGGAAACTTTTATTGAAAATAGGTATTTCTAGACATTTTCTATCAGCCTTTAAGAGATTTGAAAAAAATTGAAGTGGAAACACTGCCTGTGATCCTCTTTCCCCAGAGGACAATACCTGTCCACATATTTAATAGTATGTGGCAACTCCTGGGCCATTTTAGCCCATTTGGAAAAAATTTGTTATCGCAGCAAAAGGAAGTAGAAAACTGTTCGTTTTGGCCATTGAACAGTTCATTTTTGATGTTGTTTAGACGCTAGCTTAATATGACCAACCAACGAAATTTTGAGGGGATGGGTATGGGGCTGATTAACTAAACTGATCATTTTTTTTCATAATGCTTCAACTGTTTTCTATTGCTGTTGGGGTAGAGTTTTGACACTTTTGATTGTTTGTATGTTCTCAGAGGAGATTTTGGGGAATCTTGCTTGAATGTTGTCCCCTTGATCCCCACCTCATCAATAATTCTAATCAGTTGTTCACGTTATATTATTTCTCAAAGATCCATATTTGATTTCAATAAAAAGGGAAGTAACTCCTAATGAAAAATGGGAACCAAGAATCCTTTTTCTTACATGACCTTAATACCCTTAATTCCCCTCCAGATTATCTTGATGAATGTCTCACAGGAACTCCAAAAATTTCAACTTTATAATCTGCTTTTTGATACTTCCGGTGGCCTTCCCCTTACAGCCAACAAAAGGCTCAAAGGACAATCCTTTTAAGACTTGGTGTCCAACTAAATAATACATTATCTAAATAAATTAGCTTGAAATTGATCTAATCACTGAAACGAATCATTCAAATTATTTCTAGATACCATGTTTCAATTTATACACATTTTTTGAATCCTTTACGATCTAATTCGTGACTATTTTTGCAAAAAAAAGCACTTAAAAAGTAATTATGTTTAAACAGAAAGTACTCGGTGAAAACTCCGACATAACAGTTGCTCTTGAATTCAGAACCTCATATGACAGATTAGAAGAGAAATTTGAATTTCTTTGTAATTATCATCGATAAAACTAGGCGTGTCGGAAAGAGATATGAGCAGAAGAAAGCTGAATCATTGTCACGGACTTTCTTGCCGACTCTGGAACTAAAGCCACTGTATAGATCAAAAACTCATCTGACAGGGCAGAAGCGGAATTCGAGTCAGTGTCATTGTCATGTGTTGAACTAAGTGCGTCACAAAAATATTTGATCAGAAGAAGGTTGCATCATTGCCAAGGACTTCCTTACCGTTTCCGGCACAAAAGTTACTGTGAAGATCAAAAACTCCTCTGAGAGAGTAGAAGACGGGCAAAACTGTAATTGTCATTATCATCTGTCAGAATAAGTGCGTCAAAAAGATATCTGAGCAGAAGAAGGTTGCATCATCGTCATCGACTTGCACACCAAATCCGGCACAAATGTTGATGTTGAGATAAAAACCTCAACTGACAGAGTAGAAGAGGAATTTGAAAGTCATTGCCATTATCATCGATGAAATTAATCGCGTCACGAAAGATATCTGAACAGAAAAAGGTTGCACCATTGTCACAGAATTCCTTACCGACTCTAGAACAAAAGTCACTGTGAAGACCAAAAACTTATCAGACAGGATAGAAGCGGAATTCTAGTCGGTGTCATTGTCATGTTGAACTAAGTGCGTCTCAAAAATATTTGAACAGAAGAGCGTAGAATCATTGTCACAGACTTTCTTACCGACTACGACTCAGAAGTCCCTGTGATAATGAAAAATCACTTTAACGTTTACTGTGATGTGAAAAATTTAGACAGCGATGAGTTTCACGATTTTATCTTTCAGTGCTGATCCACTTATTTCTTCTATCAAGGATCACACGATCCAACCGACAGGGTGCGTCCGCCTAAATCGAATCGACATCGAATATGTTTCGTATAAAATTTAAAGAATTTTAACATATAGAGGAAACTGGACGGTATTATAGTCTGGATAATTGCTGAACGTTGTAGTGTAGCTAACAAAATTTCATCATTGTGTTTTTTTTTGTGACTTTGAAACATTTTTCAGAGGAAATGTCTTCATTTCCTCTTAATGTCTTCTATTTACTGAATGGCTTACCATGAATTCACATAGCTGTGTATTGTAGATTTTGTCGCTTTTTTTTACGGACTCAAACAACTTTCAAACTATTATTACGACACCAAGCCACCTAAGGTCAGCAGAGTTGCGCATGCTTCTCCTCCATCCTATCTATTCAAAGATTCATTTTTTACCCCGTTCCAATGTGGACATCTACATTTTCAGCAATGTGAAATCTCTCTTTTAAGTGCAAAAAAAATCCACTTGAAAAGTGTATTTCACAGTATCGAGCCGAAAAGAAGTAGCTCACTTCATTCAAAAGCATTACTATATTTAAATAGCGAATATTGTTTAAGTAGTATTGAAAAATACTTCAGAAAATTACATTTTTAAATATTTTAATATACACCTAAACCTTCAAGAAATTCTCAAATTTACATAATTAACAAAATAAAAACCACAGTTGTAACTCACAGGAAACTGAATGGTCATGTAATAGAGCTTTTTGCCTTGTTGGGCCCAAATCACGTTTTGCTTGTGACTTTTTTTTACCATTTATACCTTGCTGTGGCTCAATATATCATTTTAATTAAAAGCGAAACTCAAGATCTGAGCTCGAATGAATATTTTACCACCATTTATTCAGTTTCACTACTCCTGGAAAAAAAAATAACGAAAAAGAAAAAGAGACAAGAATTCAAGAGCGCCCTTCTCAAGAACTCTTTAGTAAGTCAATGCTAGTGAGTATGTTCTGAGAAAACGAAATTTTACACAGCTTTTTTTCAGATAAAGGATTAAGACAGTTCTAGGTGCTATAAGACAATTTGAAAAAATGGTACACTTTGCATCCAAGTCACAAAATTTTTTGGTGGTGATTGCCTCTCTTCTTTAAAACTAAGAATTTTTTTATTCTCATAAATTATGTTAGGTAGCTTTAAACTTAAGGAGTTGCTGAATGCTTTACATTTTTATAATCAACATAAAAAGTCAAATCCTCAAATAATACGTTATTATAAAAGTTCCATTTTTCAGAATTTATATTTATAATATTGATTTGTGTCACTTTGATTCTATGGGATTAACAAGTCCTTCCATAAAATTTTCAGCAATGAAACACTAACATATTTATTTCTATTACAGGAAGCTATAGTTTACGCGCTGGTCCTGAAGATGAATTGATCGGCTCCTTACCGGAATACCAATGTCCAGATGCAGGTGGATCATTCCCGTGGGTTACTTGTGACAAATACATTCAATGCATCGATTTGAAAGCTTCACTTTATCAATGTAAATACGACTACTTTTTCGATCTTAAATGGGCAGGCTGCAACTACCCAGAACTGGTAGATTGCACGAATCGCACACTGCCCGATGGATCAACGCAGGCCCCAATAACTGTTACCACTAAGCCCCCAACTCCAACCTTTGAATGTCCATCTGCAGACGGAATTTTTCAAAACCCATATGACTGCTCATCATACTATGTTTGTAGCAATGGTAATGCGTTCTTAGTTAACTGTCCAAGTGGTCTGGTTTTCAATCCCCAGACTGAGTCTTGTGATTATCCTAGTGCTGTGGACTGCAGTCAGATATCAACTCTACCTGGGGGAAGTCCAACCCCACAAGTACCAGAAACAACAGCTTCCTCAACAGTTGCTGTGAACAAAACTGAACCAGCTTTAAGTACCACACTAACTGTACCTGAAGTACACACCACATCTGAGAATTCTATTACATCTCAGAAACCAGATCTAACTACCACTCCAGGTGAGCCTTTTGTTTGCCCAGATGATGGAGTTTTCCCACATGAAGACTGCTCAATGTTTTATCAATGCGCAAATGGCGAATCAATTGAACAAAGCTGCCCACCAGGACTAGCATTTAATCCAGAGATTCTTGCGTGTGATTTTCCAGGTAACTTTTATCCACCCTGTGGAACAAGGTTTCCATGCCCACAGCCAGATGGTTATTTCCCTAACCCAGATAACTGCGAAACTTACTTTGTTTGCTCTGGAGGAAATTCTTACGAACAATCCTGCAGTCCAGGACTTGTATACAATGTCGAAAACAACGTCTGTGATTTCCCCTTCAATGTTCCTCCCCCATGTGGAACAGCCTCAAAAGAAAGAGAGCTTGTAACTGATGATATAACTGATGAGCCAATTACAGAGCCAACTCCTGTATGGTGGTTTGACTGCTCTAACAGAAATGGATTTTTCCCAAATCCAGAAGACTGTACATCATACATAAACTGCGACAATGGCAATGCCTGGCTGCTTCACTGTCCAGATGGAACATTTTATAATGCTACAGTGGAACAATGCACAACAGATGCATCTTGCACTACAAGCGATTTTATTCGAACATCTCCAAATATTCAAACTGTGACACCAGATCCTAATTTTGAGTGCCCAGAGCCGAACGGACTTTTTGCGAACCCACTTGACTGCAACTCATTTTATCAATGTGCCAATAGCATTCCGATATTTCAGTTCTGTCCTGGAAATTTACATTTCAGTGTTGAAGAGCAACAATGCTTAGACCCTTCTGAAGCTAATTGCCAAGTATATAATTTTAATTTCAATCATTGAAGTTCATATTTATTGTAAGAATGTATTTATTGGAAATTATATTTTATTTCTGAATAGTTTTTTTCCTACGTGGGAAATAGATAAGCTCATTCTAAGTTATATTTTTTGGGGAAGTCAAAAAAGTGCAATTTAATATATTAAAGCCTGTTTTGAACAAAAATCTACTAAATAAATATAAAAAAAAATCCACTTTATGTCCATATAAATTCAAAATAAAAACCCAAAGCTATTACACCCTCCCACCGTAAAAATACATTGCTTTAGAATAAAGAGACTTTGTTTGCATAGGGTGGGAACGGACAGAAAATACTACTTTTGTATGCCGTAAAACCTTATATAAGGTAAAACCTTACGATGTGAGAACAAATGTGATGGTTTGTAATGAAACTTTTACAATTTACTTTTCAGTCGATAAAAAGAAATTCAAAAATAGCTAACAAGCCCATTTATCCCTGAAGTTAAAGGCAGTCACAAACTGCAAATAAACCTGACCTATGCCAGGAACATTATCCAATTTTGTCAGATGTTTCACAAATTACTAACCTTAGAGGTGGGAAACTACCTCCACCCAGCGGCAGCGTTAGGTATACGCAACATGTGTGGTCGCACATGGCCCCACGCAACCAGGGGCCCCTATTCTCAGCTCAGGTATACCCTAAACATAGCGTTGCTAGTCAACTTTTTCAGTTTTGTGTAAGGTTTGATGGTGACAGGTTAGGTTAGATTGTGTTAGGTTTTTAACCCATTTTTCAGATTTATAACTTAAGTATATATATATATATATATATATATATATATATATATATATATATATATATATATATATATATATATATATATATATATATACATATATATATATATATATATATATATATGTATATATATATATATATATATGTATATATATATATATATATATATATATATATATATATATATATATATATATATATATATATATATATATATATATATATATATATATATATATATATATATATATATATATATATATATATATATATATATATATATATATATATATATATATATATATATATATATATATATATATATATATATATATATATATATATATATATATATATATATATATATATATATATATCGTGGTAACGAACTGTAGTAAGGAGCGACCCGGCTCAATAGTAACCGAAACTCTAAAACGGAATTTTCGTATTATTTAAGAATTAACGACGCTTCTTGACTACTAAGGTCCCTGCGTCGGCCCTGCAGCGTGATTCGATCTCTGGGTCCCGTATTACCAAGCTAAGGTCATATCCACTGCGCCACCGCAGGACAATTTTCATATCAATAGATACATCAAAAGAATTTGAATTTTATGCTGATTTTAAAGATATTAAATAAAAAACAAGTTTTTTTAGCTGAAAGTAAGGAGCGACATTAAAAATCAAAACGAAGAGAAATTACTCTGTATATGAAAGGGGCTGTTCCCTCCTCAACGCTCCGCTCTTTATGCTAAAGTTTGACTCTTTCTCTCAACTCTACTTTTTAAAACAGTAAATAACTTTAGTGTAAAGAGCTCTTAACTACAGTTCGTTACCACGAATTGTTTGACAATTTTCATCAAGTTTGGTCTTACTCATCAGAAGTTAGGAGCCTGAGAATATTCGCCATATTCAAAAAAAGAGGGAAACACCCCCTAAAAGTCATGGAATGCCAGAAGACAGATCACAGATTCGTGTTTATTTGTTTTTTTTCGTTTTTTCCCCACTTGTGATCTTATCGACCCAGTGGGCCTAGAATGTCGCAAGAAAGCTCGTTGGAATGGAAATTAAAAGTTCTAGTGCCCTTTTAAAATGACCAAAAAATCAGAGAAAAACTAGGCCCCCTCCCACGCTCATTTTTTCCCAAAGTCACCGGATCAAAATTTTAAGATAGTCATTTTGTTCAGCATAGTCGAAAAATCTAATAGCTGTGTCTTTGAGGACGACTGATCCTCCAAAGTCCCCAGGAGAAGGGCTGCAAGTTATGAACTTTGCCCATTCTTTACATATAGTATTAGTTATTGGGAAGTATACAGCCGTTTTCAGGGGGGATTTTTCTGGTGGTGTAGAGGGGTCGAGGGTAGGGGTTACGGGGGAGGATCTTTCCATGGAGGAATTTATTGTGAAGGAAGAGAATTTACATGAAGGTGGCGCAGGATTTTGAAGCATTATTAAAAAAAAAAACAATGAGATATTAAATAAAAAACAAGTTAGTTCCACGGGAAGTTAGCAGCAACATTAAAACTTAAAATGGAGAGAAGTTATTACGGATATGAGGAGGTTCGTCCCATCCTCAATACCTCGCTCTTTCCGCTAAAGTATTTTCAGTAATTTATAAAGAGCTAATTATTCTAATTAAACGGTCTTTGTGATTCAGGGGTCATTCTTAAAGAATTGGAACAGAATCCGAAGTGTAGCGTACAGAGTGAGGTATTGACGAGGGGCGAGATCCCTCATATTAAGCATATGAGGAAGTTCGCCCCCTCGTCAATCCCTCGCTCTTTACGCTAAAGTTCGAATTTTGTTACATAATGGCCGATATAAGGAATAATTTGTTTGTGTTGTTTTCTCGCCAATCTTAGTATTTAATTTTATCTTAGGCAGGTTCGTAACTACGATTTTTATGTGATAATAAACCAAAGATAGTGTATGTCTTCGGCTTGTGGTTGTTATCAAATAAGAAACACAACTTTTTTTTCCAACTGAAAGTAAGGAATAACATTAAAATTTAAAACGAACATAAATTATTACGTATATCTTTTAAAGATCCTTTCTTTCTTTCGTTTCAGTCGTTTGAGAATTGCTCAACTTGTGACTTTCATTTTCATAAACATAGTTTCGACCTCTTTGGCCGCTCTGTTTTTAACTGAAAGTAAGAAGCGATATAAAAACTTAAAACGAACAGATAATATTATGTATATGAGGGTTACACTCTTACACTAAAGTTTCTTTTTTAACTTTTAAAAGAGGTCATTATTCTAATTAAAAACTTAATAAAAAAAATAAAACAAGTTTCTTAAATAAATAAAAAAAATTTAACTTGAAGTGAGGAGCGACATTAAAACTTAAAACGAACAGAAATTATTCCGTATATGAAAGGGGCTTTACCCTCTTCAACGCCCCGCTCTTAACACTAAAGTTTGACTCTTTTTCACAACTCTACTTTTTAAAACAATAAAAAACTTTATCGTAAAGAGCAAGTGATGAATTGGAAAGGTAACAATAAAATCTAAAGAATTTAAATAACAAGAATTAACCTAAAAAACATAATAAGAATAATTTCAAGAAGAAAGAAAAATCTATTTACTAGCGACATTTCCTGCCGTTTTGTTTTATTAATTTTATAATGATTCTCTTTCGCTTGCTGTTCAAATTTTATAACTGATATAGCAGAAGAAATTGTTTATTCAGATCAATAACTACAGTACATTGGGGTCCGAAAACTCTGGGAACTACTGTGCATACTAATCTATTGCAAAATACTTAGAGAGTCGCACCCCTTGATGTAAAAAATAGCCAAGAGTACAGCTTCGTGCTGCTCCAGTTGAACGCTGCGGTGAATTTTGTTTGAAATACCTTTAACCTAATGTGAGTGTATCAGTATACCAAAAAAGGAAGTTTTTTTATTTGTGATAGCCAAAAGCATAGACGTAATTTGCTATGGGGGAGGAAGAAACTGCCCCTCTGGATCACGGTTCGATCCCTCCAGGCCTCATTGCCTCCCGCTAAAATTTAGTTTCTTCAAAAATCATGTAAAAACCAAGATATGTCTACATAATTCAAGCATCCAGAGGAACGGGTCAGTTTTCTTTGATATATCTTTGCATTTATGGTATTATATTGCTCATTTCTCATTTTCACTGTCATTTTCACTTGATTTGGGAGAATTGGCTTCAACCCCCCTCCTCCAACCTAGGATTTCAACAAAATTACGCCATTGCCAAAAGACCCTTTCTGAATGTATACAATCCTCCTCCTTGGACATTATAGAGATCGTATTTTTACCATGATAGCGTTGATAGGTCTTCTTTTTTCCTCTTTCTCTCTTTTTTATCCACGAAAGAGTAAGTCAAAGCAGTGGTCATAGGGTATCGGGAGAGAGCTCATTAGAACAGAAATGCTTTTAAGTAGCTTTCACCTACCATGACCATGTCAGTATGGATAGAATGGTTTCAACCTAGATCGAGAATATATATTCGATCTAGATCTAGATCGAATATATATATATATATATATATATATATATATATATATATATATATATATATATATATATATATATATATATATATATATATATATATATATATATATATATATATATATATATATATATATATATATGTGACAACCCACTATAATGGGGAATATGGAACAACCCACTGGTTATCTACTTCGATGGTGGTACCGTTGCCATTGTAGGTTCTTCAGTCATTTTACAATTAGAAATTTCTCTTTCAACGGTCTTCTTACAATTAAAAATTTGTCTTTGAACGATATTCTTAAATACCTGTGTCCTGGTCGTCATTTATATTCCGAGTGTCCCGGTCGTCATTTGTGTCCCGGTATCCCAGTCTGTAATTTCTCTTTGAGTGTCCCGGTCGTTATTTATATTCCCTCTGTCCCGGTCGTCATTTGTGTCCCGGTCTGTAATTTCTCTTTGAGTGTTTTTTTCTTTTTAGTATTTTTTAGTTTTTACATTTTTTCTTTTTTCAGTTTTCTTTTTCTTCTTTATTTTTCAGGCTTCACTATGAAATACATATCGCCGAACCTTTGTTTTTTTAACTAAAATCTGGTAGGCATTGATGACCTTATCCAAGTCAAAATCCCAAACCCAATCATCATCGCTATCATTTTCAGTTTTGATATGTTTTGACTCTGGCTGTCCAGGTGGATCTTCATCTAACTGCGCGGTTTTGCGTTCTTTAGCCTCAAGCCTGTTTCCTTGCTGTTCTTTTGATTCCTCGGCACGCTTTCTTTTCTGACTTTCTCTATCAGCAGCAACTTTTTTGGCATAGACTCTTTGAGCATCTTCATCGGCTTTTGCCATTGTAAGTTCATCAGTCATTTTAAACTTAAACATTAATAGATTTCTACGTGAACATATATGTCTTAAATATCTTTAATGACGTCACCGTCAAAGCAAAAATGACGACAACTAACTTCATGACGTCAGTCGACACAGAAACATGACGTCACCTGACAGACAGACACACAGACAGACAACTTATTTTTATATATATAGATATAGATATATATATATATATATATATATATATATATATATATATATATATATATATATATATATATATATATATATATATATATATATATATATATATATATATATATATATATTTATAAATATATATATCAATATATATATATACATATATATATATATATATATATATATATATATATATATATATATATATATATATATATATATATATATATATATATATATATATATCCCTAAAGTTTACCATCTAAAGGATAGAATAGCAGGCTTACCCAACATGTACTAAATATTTGATGTTGACCAGTTCAACCAGAAACGGTTTAACAAGTTCTTTACAGTAGCAAGTACACATCTCGAAATAAAAACGATAAAACTTGCTAAAAAAAAGGGTTCAAAATATTTTGACGAAGAATTTCAAATTCCGATAGAATAACTTTTTTGTATTTCATCGACATGACAAATCTTAAAATCAACATGAACTATGTCCAAGTCTTGGGAAATACAACATTCGTTGGAATCCTACGAATTCTTGTAAATTTTCAGACGTCAATACTGATATGTCAAAATCCTTAAATATCTATCATGAATAGATAAGAGAATACATCAAATTATAATAAGAGATCGTAACCAGTGTTTATCAGTCACCATAGCTACATGGACACCATGTTCTTAAATTGTTTGTTATTATCTACATTAGTATTTTCAGGTAATGATAACTAAATTTATTTATTTATTTAGTGTTGACCAGCACATACAGTCTTACAATGGCAAAGTAGCCATAAGATAAAAACAACAATAAGGGAACACATATAACCCAAAAAAATGCAAGAAAATACACAAGGCGATCATGAGCGATAGACACGCATAAGTCATGTCTAAAGCCAGTAACACAATTGGCGTTTTTTTTTACCGTCGATTTTTTACCGATAGCATTCTGTTTTACCAACAATTTTTTAGAGGTGAATAGAATGGTATTGCGAGGCACACATTGGGTGGTAAAAAAGAAACGGTCTATTTATCGCCGACGTTATTAATGCAGCTGCCCACTTCCACTGCCATAAACAATTGGTAACATCGTTTATTGTAGATTTTTATTGGTGTTGTCAAATGGTGACATCTTAAAACCAGAGTTCGCGATAAGAGAGGTGGTAGATTTCACAAAAGAAGGAAGTCCAAGCCCCTTTTGCTCTAAAACTTTATGACCATTAGATCTCGATGAAAAGACATGTGAAGTACTTTGGAATCATCTTTGATCGTCCAGTATCAATGACTGGTGGGAAAGAACTTGAGCTTAGCTCCTAGTAAGCCAATGTAGCTTTACCAGACTATTATCAGAAAGATTTTATCATAAGGAGTAGTGGGATGGATCAATTCCAAAAAAAAACTTTCAAAAGGCTGCAAAGACTAGTATGCGTAATCATAACGTCAGTACATCATGAAACATCCACGATATCCACGGAGTTAATTCTAGGACTTAGACCTATACAAGCTTTTCTAATGGAAGAAGCAGCAAAAAGACTTGTCAGACTACAAATTAGTGGTCAATGGACAGAAAAAACAGCATATACGAAATGAGAAAATTAAAAACCATGTTGACGTCTATAAGTCAATGATGCTGAAGTTAAAGGACCTGTAGACGCCTAGGGATAGCATAATCCTACAAGTAAAACCCGAAAGGCAGATTCAGATAGGAATATGGGATAGAGAAGAAATGAAGCAGAAGGATGAGATGCTTCAAAAGAAAGACGTGATAGCTTGTTTCACAGATGGTTCGCGATTTGATGAAAAATCAGGAACCGCAATAGTAATATACCAGAAAAAACCTGATTTGGAGAGAGAGATAACTGGCTCTCAATTGGGAAAATTTGCTATGATTTTTCAGGCTGAAATATTTGGAATATAACAAGCAACTCAAACACTGATGCAGACAGAGAGCACGGATAAAAATATGTGTATTCTAACTGATAACCAAGTATTCCTTAAGGCTCTTCAGAATATAAAGCTGGCAAAGAAATGACCAGTCTTGCATCCAAAGGAAATATAATTACTCTGATAAATTACCCTGGACTCTTGGGGATTGAGCTTAATAAGATAGCACATGAAGCGACCAAGGCTTGAAAGGTTATGGACCAGAACCTTTCATTTCCATCTCTAGGAGCTGCTGTAAAGTGGCGATTAAAAGATGGAGTATTGGAGGAGTGGATTTGCCTCAATCGCCTCAAACAAAAATTGAGGCGAATTGAAATCAAAATTGCATTATTGCAGTAAACCTGCAACTGGATGCTTACGATCTCCCCTATCGTGTATTCTCACTCCAACTTCCCCTTAATAAGTAAAAGTTATAAAAAAAATCGTGTTTAAAAAAGCTACCTACTGAAAAAAAAATCATTTAAGTTGGATTCAGGAATAACAACTGCTAATTATTTTTATCTTAGGAATAAAACTTAATTTCTGAGACAATTTTTGGGAATTTCAAAAAAGAGCACTGATGTGTTTATTTTTTCCTTGTCGTTCTACTTTGAGAACTTTTTTTCTAGTATCGGAATAATGATAAATTGAGCTTTATATAACCCTCCGAATATTATAAGAAGCTAAATACCAACCCAAGAAGGACATGTTGATTTGTTAAATGGGCTGCTTCAAAACTTAAAAATAAAAAACACAAATTAAACCAAAAAATCATTGTTAAAAAAAGAAATAATGATGTCAAAGCCAAAACTGACGTAAAAACCAACAGAAACAATTTTAAAGTTTGAATCTTACCAAGTAAATCCTGAGTATAAGAGGGCTTCTACATCTCCCACTATTTTCAAAAACACCCTATTGTAAGGAAAGTGCAGAAGGTATTTAACTCCAATTTTTACCTTTTAATCAACCGAATCTTTTTTTTTTTATGAAAGTAAAGAGCGACGTGAAAACTAAAAAAGAAACTGAAAAAAACAGCCCTAATGTCGAGGAAGCAGTTACCTTTTATCAAGTTCTTTCCGTTTCAAACAGTTCGTGGTAACGAACTCTAGTAAGGAGCGACCCGGCTCAATAGTAAACAAAACTCTAAAAAACGGAATTTTGATACCAATAAGTACATCAAAAGAATCAGATTTTTATGCTGATTTTAAATATATATCATATTATATCAAACATATTGCATTATATAAATATAGCATATAAATATATCAAATTTAGTTTTACTCATCAAAAGTTACGAGCCTGAGAAAATTTGCCTTATTTTGGAAAATAGAGGGAAACACACCTTGAAAGTCATAGAATCTCAACGAAAATCACATCATCGTATTCAACGTATCAGAGAAATCTGCTGTAGAAGTTTCAAGCTCCTATCTACTAAAATTTGGAACTTCGTACCAATCACGAGCGATCATGGGTGCGTGCTTATTTGTTTTTTGTTTTTTTTTTCCAGGGGTGATCGGATCGACCAAGTAGTCCTAGAACGTCGAGAGGGCTCATTCTAACGGAAATTAAAATTTCTAGTGCCCTTTCTAGGTGACCTCCAAAAATTGGAGGGTATCTAGGCCCCCTCCGACGCTCATTTTTTCTCAAGGTCAACAGATCAAAATTTGAAGATAGCTATTTTGTCCAGCATAGTCGAAAAATATAACAGCTAAATCTTTTGGGATGACTCACTCCCCCAGAGTCCCTGGGGGAGGGGCTACAAGTTACAAACTTTGACCAGTGCTTACATACAGTAATGGTTATTTGGAAGAGTACACACGTTTTCAGATGGATTTTTTGGGTTGGGGGGAGGGGATTGAAAGAAGGGGGTACGTGGGAGGATCTTCCCTTGGAGGAATTTTTCATGGGGGAAAAGAAATTCCATGAATGCTATAGCATTATTTTAAAAAAAAATGAAGAAATAAATACGAAAAAGTTTTTTCAACTGAAAGTAAGGAGCAGAGACCCATCTATCCAATTCAGAGTCTCCCTTTTTACGCTTCTCCGTCTTTTTTCAAAATAGCCAGACACTTAAACGCGTAGATTAATTCTTCAAGCATTATGGTAAAAAGGTTAAACTTCAACATGAACAGAAGGAATATTTTTGAGGGGGGGATCTCCGCTCCTATTTATAGAAAAATCAATTCACTTTAAATTTTGATGTCACCCTTTACATTCATATTTGTACAATTGAAAGAAAAATCTATTAATAACGGGCAAAGTTCTTTAAGACAATGAAAAATAAGACTAATCAACGGAAAAAGAATCTTACTTTAACATAACGTGAAAAAACATAATAGCTAAGAAAATATAAAGAAAATATAAACGCTATACAAACAAGAGCTAAGAGCTCCTATGGCACTTGTGACGAGGTCGGAAGAGACAGGAGCCAAGAGCTCATATGGTATGAGCTCTAGCAAAATTCTAAGAATCAATAGTGCTTTAAGAGGAAAATCAGATGCTTAATGCCAATCGGGATTTAAAATGAGAGCTCTGAGTCACGAGGTCCTTCTAAATATTAAAATTCATTAAAATCCAACCACCCACTAGTAAGCTAAAATACCTCAGTTTTTCTAATTTTTCCTCTCCCTTCAGCCCCCAAGATGGTTGAATCGGGGAAAACAACTTTATCAAATAAATTTGTCCAGCTCCCTGACACACCTACCATTTATCATCGTCCTAGCACGTCCAGAAGCACTAAACTCGCCAAACCACTGAACCCCACCCCTAACTCCACCAAAGAAAGCGGATCCAGTCTGGTTACGTCAGTCACGTATCTACGACATTTATAAGCGTTTTCTAAGATTTCCGGTTTCCCCCTCCAACTACCCCCAATGTCAAAAGATCTGTCACCCGTTCTTAAGTTAAAAATACCTCAATTTTTCTGATTATTCCAAGTTAACAACCCCCAGCTCCCTCAAAGAGAACAGATCCGTACCGATTACGTCAATCTCGTATCTATAACTTGTGCTTATTCTTCCCATCAAGTTTCATCCCGATCTCTCCACTCTAAGGATTTTCCAAGATTTCCGGTTTCCAAGATTCCTGTTTCCCCCCTCCATCCCATTATGCCCCCGGATCCGATTCGAATTGAAAATGGAGCATCTGAGACACAAAATTCTTCTATTTATCAAGTTTCATTAAGATCCGATCACCCATTCCTAAGATACCTTGATTTTTACGTTTTCCAAGAATTCCAGGTTCCCCCTCCAGCTCTCTTCAATGTCACCGGATCTGGTCGAGATTTAACATGAGTGTTCTAAATCAAAAGGTCCTTCAGGATATCAAATTTCATAAAGATCTGATCACCCGTTCGTAAGTTACAAACACCTAATTTTTTCAATTTTTTCCAAATTACTCCCCCCCCCCACCAACTCCACCAAAGAGAGCGGATACGGTCTGGTTATGTCAGTCACCTGTCTTGGACTTGTGCTTATTCTTTCCACCAAGTTTCATCCTGATCTCTCCGCTTTAAGCGTTTTCCAAAATTTCCGGTCCCCCCCCTTAATGACACTGGATTCGGTCGAGATTTAACTTAAGAGATCTGAGTTTCGAGGTCCTTCTAAACATGAAATTTCATTAAGATACGATCACTCTTTCGTAAGTCAAAAATACCTCATTTTTCTAATTTTTTAGAATCAACCCTCCCCCTAACTCCCCCAAAGCGAGCAAATCCGTTCCGGTTATGTCAATACCGTATCTATGACTTATGCTTATTGTTCCCACCAAGTTTCATTCCGATCCCTCCACTCTAAGCGTTTTCCAAGATTTTAGATCCCCCCAACTTCCCCTTCACTGGATCCGGTCGGGATTTAAGATAAGAGCTCTGAGACACGACATACTTTTAAATATAAAATTTCCTCAAGATCCAATAACTCCTTCGTAAGTTAAAAATACCTCATTTTTTCAATTTTTCAGTATTAAACCTCCTCCCCCAACTCCCCCAAAGAGAGCGGATCCATTCCGGTTATTTCAATCACGTATCTAGGACTTAAGATTATTTTTACCAACAAGTTTTATCCCGATCCCTCCACTCTAAGCGTTTTCCAAGATTTTAGGCCCCCCCCCCCGAACTCCCCCCAATGTCACCGGATCCGGTCAGGATTTCAAATAAGAGCTCTGAGACACGATATTCTTCCAAAAATCAAATTTCATTAAGATCCGATCACTCCTTTGTAAGTTAAAAATACCTCATTTTTTCTAATTTTTCAGAATTAACCCTCCCCCCAACTCCCCCAGAGAGAGCGGATCCGTTCCGGTTATGTCAATCACGTATCTAGGACTTGTGCTTATTTTTCCCACCAAACTTCATCCCGATCCCTCAACCCTAAGCGTTTTCCAAGATTTTAGGTTCCCCCCTCAATTCCCCCAATGTCACCGGATCCAGTCTGTATTTAAAATAAGATCTCTGAGACACAATATTCCCCAAATTCAAATTTCATTAAGATCCGATAACTCCTTCGTAAGTTAAAAATACCTCATTTTTTTTTTTTTTTCAGAATTAAAGAATCCCATCACCCGTTAAAAGTTAAAAATACTTCATTTTTCTATTTTTCTGAATTAACCGACCCCCCACTCCCCCCCAAGATGGTCAAATTGCGAAAACGACTATTTCTAATTTAATCTGGTCCGGTCCCTGATACGCCTGCCAAATTTCATCGTCCTAGCTTACCTGGAAGTACCTAAAGTAGCAAATCCGGGACAGACAGACCGACAGAATTTGCGATCGCTATATGTCACTTGGTTAATGCCAAGTGCCATAAAAAGAAGAAAAACGAAAACAAACTCACATTTAAATAAAATCCAAATAACAATAAACAAAGCACAGGGGAGAAATGTCTGATGCATACTATTGCATGTCTATGTCCGAGTTCATCTTCTACTATTGGACTTTTATTGCGTGGATTCTATTTAAATAGTCCCATATCAGAAGATTAACTTGAAAATACACATACAACAGTATACAGTAGACTTCCTGCCTTGCGCTTTGTTTCTTGTAATGTAGATTTTGTTTAAATGTGAGTTTCTTTTCGTTTTTTTATGTATATCGTTCGTGGTTTCTTCGTTTTTCATGTTTTGTTTAACCTAGGTTTGTTTATACTTCCTCTCCGTTAGTAAAGGCTTTCTGATATGAAGCCAAAATATTTTTATTATTATTATTATTTTTTGTGTTAAAAAATTTTATTTTGTTTTTCAATCTCTTAAAAAATCTTACCCGTTATTGATATGTTTTCATTTCAATTGCAAATGGAAAAACAGTGCGGTCTAAGAAATGGAAAAATAGTTTGGTCTAAGAAAAAATACTTTTTTTATATTTTTAATATTCGTCAATGCCACTCTTCACTTTCACGTGAAAAAAACTTTCATTTTTCTATTTCTATCCATATAATAGTGATTTCATTTACTGTCAACTATCAGTCAGTCAGTCAATCAGTCACTATCAATCAGTCAGTATCAGTCAATGCCACTATTACCTGTCGAACAATGTCCATGGCGAAGATCTATGAGTGGAAAAAGTTTGTCAGTAAAAAGTTTCACGTTTTGATCATTTTGGATTGAATCACAAAAATTTTACAACCACAAAAGTAAAGTAAAGTAATTGTATGACGCTTCTGGACTACTAAGATTTATGCATCGGTCTGCAAAAAAAAAAAAAAAAAAAAAAAAAAAAAAAAAAAAAAAAAAAAAAAAAAAAAAAAAAAAAAAGAACACATCCGTGGTCTTTCATCTGGCAAAAAAAAATCCACATTTTTGTAAATAGGAGCTTGAAACCTCTACAGTAAAGTTCTCTGATACACTGAATCTGATGGTGTGATCTTCATTACGATTCTATGATTCGATGATGTGATTTTCATTACGATTCTTTTAAGGGGTGTTTCCCCCTTTTATCGAAAATAAGGCAAATATACTCAGGCTCGTAACTTTTGATGGGTGGAAACGAACTTGATGAAACTTACGTATTTAAATCAGCATCAAAATCCGATTCTTTTGACGTATCTATTGGTATCAAATTTCCGTTTTTAAGAGCTTTGGTTATTATTGAGCCGAGTCGTTCCATACTTACAGTTCGTTGCCACGAACTGTTTGATAGAACTAGATTTTTGAGTTAGATTTGGGTAGATTTTTGGCCAAGACTTTCGGGAATTATATATTATATTCTATGTTATATATTATAGTAGCTGTTGGGGTGGCGCTTTGCGCCACCCCAACATCTAGTTGCTAGGGCCGCTTAGCGCAACCCCCCAAGCCCCCCCCCCCCCGCGCGCGTAAGTCGTTACGCGCCATATTAGTTACGCGCCATTGTTGTTGTGTCCCTGTGCCCCACCTACATATAAATAGATTATCAGGTTTACCAACCCTTGAACATGCAACATATAATCGCCCATGGGAAAAACAAGCCGTATTCAGATCTATACCTCATTATTCTAATGATTGCCCTTGAGCTTTGTTGATGGTGATTGCTAATCAAACATTCTCTGTGTCCCCATCGTCATTATATCTCGGACCTAAAACCTGGAGCATAACACTTTACCAACTCAGCTACTTCGGCTTGAATAAATTTACCTTTTTTAGTTTTTTTATTTTGATTTTTATTAATTTTTGTTTTCTTTTTTTCCTTTATAACCGGACGTCACTTTATAGAGGGGGAATTGCGTGTTTGATTTCTAAGTCGTTGGCATACCATGTTAGAAATGATATTGATGTTTGGATAGAGGGTAAATTCGAAAGTTTTAGCCTGGAATTAGATATGGGAAGTAGTAAATTTTTGATTAGTGTTGTGTATAAGCCACCAAGTGCTAGCTGGGAAGAATTTGAACGTGGGTTTGATCAGCTTGCTTGTGAGGTGTCTCGGACAGGTTTAGATTTTATTTGTATGGGTGATTTCAACTTTGATCTGCTTACATTGAATGGAGCGAATTTTGATTTTCTTAATTTGATGGTTGCTCATGATCTTTTCCCCATAGTAAATATTCCAACACGTGTTACGAGTCATTCAGCCACTCTTATTGATAATATTTTTGGTGGTTCTAAGTATCTGGACCGTAGTTATGTCGATGTGGTTCTATACCCTTGTTCGGACCATTTCCCAGTTGTTGGAGCGGTACCTTGTGGTCGAATAAAAAGAAATAAAATAAAAAAAGTAATGACTATGTCATTGAAAAAGGTAAATTTACAGAGGTTTGGTGAAGAGTTGAGTACCATTGATTTTAGTGAGATTATGGTTATGAAAGATAACGCTTCTGGTGCATTTGATCGTATGACGGGGGTCGTACAGCCAATTTATGATAAGACTTGCCCAGTGAAATTCTTGAAACCCCGTAAGCGTGAACCCAGGAAGCCCTCGATAACTATTGAAATTCTTAAAGTGTCAGATTTGAGAAATCAAGCGTATGTTGAATATTTAAATAGTGGATGTGCCATTAAACTGGAAATATTCAAAATAATACGCAACAAAGTAAACTCTATGAGAAGAAAGGCTAAAAAAGAATACTTTGCCAACCAATTGAGTTTAAATAAGGATAATACTAAAAGAATTTGGAAAGTTATTAATGACCTATTGGGAGGGAGAAAGAAGCTCCACCTAATTCGCTACTGATTCAAGGTGAATTTGTTAATGATGAAATAAGTATCACGACTAAATTTGCTGAGTTTTTTTCAAGTGTTGGGCAAAACGTACAGGCGCAAGGGTTGGTGAACTTTAATAATGATTTAATGAAAGATGAATTTATGGATGATAGAGGAATCGGAAATGAAATTGAATTTCAGCCTTGTACTGGAGACGAAATTCTGAAGGTTGTGAAAACAATCAAATCGAATTCAGCAGGGATTGGTGGCATTAATCTGAAAACTTTTAAGTCAGTGATGTGTTATTTAATACCATGTCTAGTCCATATCATCAATCTTTCCCTCCAAACCGGTATATTCCCTGATGCGCTTAAAAGGGCAAAAGTAATCCCCCTTCACAAAGGTGGCTCTAAGCTAGAAATTGAAAATTATAGACCCATATCAATCCTACCCTTGTTTTCGAAAATATTTGAAAAAATTGTGCATAAAAGGCTTTATGATCACCTTATGAAAACGGGGATGTTAAGTGAAAACCAGTTTGGCTTTAGGAAAGGTCACTCGACGTCGGATGCCGTGCATTCCCTTTGTGATACTGTAAATAAATCCTTTGAACGTGGTGAAATCCCTTTGACCGTTTTCATCGATTTTAGAAAAGCATTCGATACAGTGGATTTTAATATACTACTCAAACGTCTACAATCACTTGGAGTTCGTGGTAATTACTTAAAGTGGTTTAATAGTTTTTTAAGTGGTAGATCTATTCAAGTTGTATTAAATGATGTGTTTTTTTCTCCTTTTCAAGTGAGGTGTGGTGTATCTCAGGGGTCTGTTTTGGGACCACTTCTGTACCTTGTGTATGTTGATTCAATGCGTTTCTACTTACCTGAGTGTTGTATTACGACTTTTGCGGATGATACAGCTTTAACTATGTCTAGTCAATCTTTCGATGATTTGTTGTTGAAAGTTAATAGGGTATTAAAGGCATTTTTTGTATTTACAAGTTTGAGCCTTTTGTCAGTAAACGTTAATAAAACTAATTTTATGATTTATAGGAGAGTTGGTAAGCCTCCATGTGTTGATAAAAAGATATTTTTTAACGGCAGGCCTCTGTCACAACTGCATGAAGTGCGTTATTTGGGGTTCCAGCTTGATTGTAATCTATCTTGGAAGAACCATAGTGATCTTGTTGCAGCTAAAGTTGCTAGAGGTTTGGGAATTTTGCGTCGATTAAAGCATGTTTTACCATTACCAGTTCTTTTATTATTATACCACACCATTGTTGCGCCTTATATTTCTTATGGTTGTGTCCTTTGGTCTAGTAATTTCTATGCAAATTTTAAAAGAGTGCAGATCCTACAAAATAAAACAGTACGTCTTCTTGGTAATTATGTAGAAAATGTGAATGATACCACGTCATGTTTTAAGAAATTAGGTCAGATTCGAGATTATCAAGCTGCTGTTTTTGCGTATCGATGTTGCAATGATGTATGTCCTCCAGTTTTTACCAGTTTTTTTCGAGTAAATCGTTCACTCCATGGGTATGAGACTAGAGAGGCAGATAATTTTATTGTTGAGTACCGAGACACCACACGTGCAGCTTTCGGAATTAGGTATTTAGCTCCGGCTATTTGGAATGATATCCCAGCTGGCATTAGGGAGGCGGAACATATTGGGTTGTTTAAAGTAAATTTAAAAAAACATTTATTAGAAGTGGGGAGATAATTCTTTTTTTTCTTTTTCTTCTTTTTTTTAATTATTGTTAGCCTTTATTTATTTATATTCTGGTATTAAGGAGTAATTGAGTGAGAGTGTTTTGTCCTTCTTTAGTTTCTGTTTTTTTTTTAGTTTCTGTTTTGTTTTTTTTTTTCTTATTAAATTAGGTTGAGAATCAGAGGATTGCAGCCGTCCAACATCAGGCTCTTTGAGCCTTCCCCAGGGCGGTTGTGTGTATTTATAGTTTTTGTAATTAGTAGTTAATAAAGAGAGTTCTTCTTCTATCTTTATTTTTCATTTGTTTTTCATTTTTCTAGTTTTTTTCTTTTTCAGTTTTTAGTTTTTTAGTTTTTTTTAGTTTTATTTATTATTTTTTAGTTTTTTTTTCTTTTTAGTTTTTTTTGTAGTTTTTAACTTTTTTTAGTTTTTACCTTTTTTTAGTTTTTTTCTTTTTTAATTTTTTACCTCTTTCAGTTTTTTTAGTAGTTTCTTTTTAGTTTTTTTTGCAGTTTTTACCTTTTTTAGTTTTTTTTCTTCTTTTGTATTCAAGGTTCGAACCTGGAACCTCTCGGACCTAAAACCTGAAACATAACGCTCTACCAACTCAGCTACTTCAGCTTGTATACATTCGTTTTTGAATTGGTATTAAATAAAAAAAACAAGTTTTTTCAACTGAAAGTAAGGAGTGACATCAAAACTTAAAACGCACAGAAATTACTTCGTATATGAAAGAGGCTGCTTCCTCATCAACGCCCCGCTCTTTACGCTAAAGTTTGACTCTTTCTCTCAATTCTTCTTTCTAAAACAGTAAAAAACTTTAGCGTAAAGAGCGGGGCGTTGATGAGGAAGCAGCCTCTTTCATATACGAAGTAATTTCTGTGCGTTTTAAGTTTTGATGTCACTCCTTACTTTCAGTTGAAAAAACTTGTTTTTTTTATTTAATTTCTGAACGTTTTTGAATCAATGCATGTTTTGATTTTGGCTCTCCGCAGAGGAATAATCAAAACGAAATTTGCATATTTTTTTTTTTTTGGCTCAATGGCTTTCTCATAATTTTGATCGAATGATTTTGAGAAAAAAAGAGCGGGGGACGAAGCCTAGTTGCCCCCCGATTTTTTGGTTAATTAAAAAGGCAACTAGAACTTTTAATTTTTTACGAATCTTTTTATTGGTAAAAGATTTACGTAACTTATAAATTAGCTTACGTAAAGAACTTTTGTATTCTCATGTTTTTATTACATATATGAGGGGATTCGCCCCATCGTCAGTATCTCGCTCTTTACACTAAAGCTTAAATTTTATCCCAATTCATTAAGAATGACCCCCTGAATCACAAAAGCCGTAGAATAAGTAGTTGAAATTACCGAAAATACTTTAGCGTAAAGAGCGAGGTATTAGAAGGAGGTGAGCCCCTCATATGGGTATTAATTTCTGTTTGTTTTAAGTTTTATTGCTGTTCCTTACTTCCAGCTGAAAAAGCTTTTTCACTTTTTTTTTTAATTGTTTTTTTTTTAAATAATGCTAGTAAATCCTGCTCTCCCTTCATGGAAATTTTCTTCTCCCATTACAAATTCTCGAAGGAAAGTTCCCCCAGCATATCCCCCTCTTCTCAACCCCTCCCCCAAACCAAAAAAATCCTCCTGAAAACGCCTGTATACTTCCCAATAACCATTACTATATGTAAGCACAGGTCAAAGTTTGTAACTTGTTGCCCCTCCCACTGGGACTGTGGGGGAGTAAATCGTCGCCAAAGACATAGTTATAAGGTTTTTAGACTACGTTGAATAAAATGGTTATCTCAGAATTTTGATCCGTTGACTTTGGGAAAATAATTAGCGTCGGAGGGGGCCTAGGTGCCCTCCAATTTTTTTTGTCACTTAAAAAGGGCACTAGAACTTTTCATTTCCGTTAGAATGAGCCCTCTTGCAACATTCTAGGACAACTGGGTCGATACGATCACCCCTGGGGAAAAAAAGCAAAAAAAAACAAAAAAACAAAAAAACAAATAAACACGCATCCGTGATCTGCCTTCTGGCAAAAAATGCAAAATTCCACATTTTTGTAGATAGGAGCTCGAAACTTTTACAGTAGGGTTCTCTGATACGCTGAATCTGATGGTGTGATTTTCGTTAAGATTCTTTGACTTTTAGGGGGCGTTTCCCCCTATTTTCTAAAATAACCCAAATTTTCTCAGGCTCGTAACTTTTGATGGGTGAGACTAAACTTGATGAAACTTATATATTTAAAACCAGCATTAAAATGCAATTCTTTTGATGTAGCTATTGGTATCAAAATTCCATTTTTTAGAGTTTTGGTTACTATTGAGCCGGGTCGCTCCTTACTACAGTTCGTTACCACGAACTGTTTGATATGATGAAATAATTTAGACGTCATATGCGGTTAGACAGACAAACAACTTATTTATATATATATAGATTTTCTTTTTTTGTTTTCTTTTTCTCCTTTATTTTTCAGTTTTTTTCCTTTTTTTTTCTTTTTTTTCTTTTTCAGTTTACATACAGCTCAATCTTTATAATGACGTCACTCGACAGACAGACAGACAGACAGACAGACAGACAACTTATTTTTATATATATAGATAATTATATATGTCGATAATTATATAAGACTTTCGGGAACTGTATATTAAACAATCAGTCTAGTCAGATTAGTAGTTTCCATCAGTCTTGAATATTATGGGGATTTTTTTGTCCAGTTTTTAACAAATAAAAACAACACTGTTAAAAACGCAAATCGTTTTCAATAGAGCGCAATTGATAATTTGACATTTCAAAGGTTTTAGGGGCAGCAGCTCTATTCCTGTTCTTTTACTTCCTGTTCTTTTAAAGTTTGATTATTCATTTTAACGACTGCTTGTAGAGGATTCATTTTTCACCTATAGTAATATGTCTTTTCTTTGTTTTGATGGGATTATTTATTTTATTTTCTGTTGGTTTCGGGATCCACATGTCAGTTGATAGTATTTTCTTTGAGTTTTAAGTTTGGAGCAATATGCGACTTCATTTCTACCCTCTTAAATTTTGATGCAGCTCTAGCCTATCTCTGAAAAACCTATCTTTTGGATTTTTCTTCTTCTTTTTTATTAATAACCATCAAAAACAGAATCGTTAAAAGCATTTATTGTTATCGAAATGCGGTTTAAAATCGTTCCATTCGATTTTCCCAATAAAATAATAATATTTTTCTTTTTTGCAGGGGCTTACTGCTTACGCGCTGGTCCTGAAGATGAGTTAATCGGAACCTTACCGGAGTACCAGTGTCCAGATGCAGGCGGATCATTCCCGTGGGTAACTTGTGACAAATACGTTCAATGTATCAATTTGAAAGCTTCCCTTTATCAATGTAAATTGGACTACTTTTTCGATCTTAAATGGGCTGGCTGCAACTATCCAGAACTAGTAGACTGCACAAATCGCACACTACCCGATGGATCAACACAGGCCCCAATAACGACTACAACTAAGCTCCCAACTCCAACCTTTGAATGTCCATCCGCAAACGGAAATTTTCTAAATCCATATGACTGCTCATCATATTATGTTTGTAGTAATAACAACGCTTTCTTAGTCAAATGTCCAGATGGTCTAGTTTTTAATCCCCAGACGGAATCTTGTGATTATCCTAGCGCTGTAGACTGCAGTCAGATATCAACACTACCTGAGGGAAGTCCAACCCCACAGGTAACAGAAACAACTGCTTCCTCAACAGTTACTGTGAACAGAACAACTGCTTCCTCAACAGTTACTGTGAACAGAACAACGGCTTCCTCAACAGTTACTGTGAACAGAACAGAACCAGTTCTAAACACCACATTAAGTGCATCTGAAGTACCTACCACATCTTCTTATCCCACTACATCTCAAAAACCAGATCTAACTACCACTCCAGGTGAACCTTTTGTTTGCCCAGGTGATGGTGTATTTCCTCATGAAGACTGCTCAATGTTTTATCAGTGTGCAAATGGCGGCTCAACTGCACAGACCTGCCCACCAGGACTAACGTTTAATCCAGACATTCTAGCCTGTGATTATCCAGATAACTTTTTTCCGCCCTGTGGAACAAGATTTCCGTGCCCAGAGCCAGATGGTTACTTCCCTAACCCAGATAACTGCGAAAGCTACTTTGTCTGTTCTGGAGGACTTTCTTACGAACAAGTCTGCAGTCCAGGACTTGTTTACAACGTCGAAAACAATGTCTGTGACTTCCCTTTCAACGTTCCTCCCCCATGTGGAACAGCCTCAGAAGAAAGAGAGCTTGTAACTGACGATATAACTGAGGAGCCAATTACAGAGCCAACTCCTGTGTGGTGGTTTGACTGCTCTATTAGAAATGGATTTTTCCCCAATCCAGAAGACTGTACATCATACATAAACTGCGATAACGGAAATGCCTGGCTACTCTACTGTCCAAATGGAACCTTATATGATGCTGCAATGGAACGATGCACAACAGATGCATCTTGCACTACAAGTGATTTTATTCGAACATCTCCAAATATTCAAACTGCAACTCCGGACCCTAACTTCGAGTGCCCAGAGCCGAATGGACTCTTTGCAAACCCACTTGACTGCCACTCATTTTATCAATGTGCCAATAGCATCCCGATATTTCAATTATGTCCTGGAAATTTGCATTTCAGTGTGGAAGAACAACAATGCTTAGACCCAGCTGAGGCTAATTGCCAAACTTACAGCTTCAATTTCAATAATTAAAACATATTTATTAAACGAATATATTTATCACATTCTTCTTTTTTACCTTTAAGTTGTTCTGTTTTCTACGTAGGGAATGGAAGAGCTTATTCCTTGATTCCTAAGATCTTGGCTATGTTGGAGCAGAATTTTCCCTTTTATTAGAATTTTGAATTCGGGACTTATTATTCGGATTCTTTCTGAGTCAACCAAGAAAAACACCATTAAATAAAATAAGGTTTTTCTTGAACAATGGCAAAAAAAATCAGGTATAAAATTATATTTTTCTAAAAAATAATTATAAGAGGAATCCCTCGCTGTGATTCACCCTTAAAATATTTCTTTAAATTACTGAGCCGTTGCTTTTATAGGTGGAAGGAGAGTTGGAAAATGAAAATCTTAGAAATGGCAAAAAAATATTAAAATAACATTCGAAAATTAGCAAATGCCCTATATCCCAGGAAATGTTTTGTGAGATAATTTTCCGAGGCAGGAGACATTTTCCGATACATTTAAGAGTTCGAAAACTTATCATAATAAAGTTACAATTTATTTTCAAAAAAAGAATAAAAGGCAAAGAATATGGCATTTTAACAGTCCCTACCGACGGTGCTGATCTTCATTTCATGGCCCTTCATTCGGGAACTGCAAAGGGGGTTGGGGTCCATTCATCCTGTGGTTTAACACACCCTTCCTATTTAGCTTCCCTCAGATCACCATTTCAAAGAGGCCATTAAGTTTTCAGGTTTATCAACCTATGGGTTTTCAACTAATTTAGGTTGGGACTAAAAGATTTCTTACAAATTTTTTTGAGCTTTGAGGGGACAGCTGCATCCAATCAAAACAATCAAACAAAACAATGTTTGAATTCTCTTGCATACAAATTCGGTGCATATATTTGACAAACGCAGGCCGGAACGCTTAAGAATAGGCATGGAGTGGCTGTTATCACTTAGATGAAACTCTTTTTCCATATCACCCTGACTTATTTACCTTTTTCTTGGTAACTTTCCCTTCCTACCTCTTGTCTTTTTCTTTTCATTGGCCTTTTCTGTTCATTTCTTCAGTTAGCTTTTTAGGTGTGTCAGTGGCTACAATGCTTTTGATCCTTTTGAGGTTGGGAGTATTTTTTTTTCTTACTCTGGCTTCAAGGTGAGGTGAAATCTGTTTAAGAGAGATACTTGGACACAAAAATTGGATACACAAAACTTGGATTCAAGGTACAAAACACAACAAATTGATGAACGGCTATATGAATATGAAACTATATTGAAATTAAACTAGTCAGGTTCTTATTTAAGTAATTACACAATTAATGTGCTTTCTGTGCGTTTGGCAATTTTATGAAATTTTTCTGTGGCACTTGGCATTTCTTTATTTGTCATCGATATTTGTAACTACTACTACTAATACAACTACCAACGACTCACCCCAGCACCAAGCCGCCTGAGCCAACGCAGCTACGCACACTCTTCCTCCATCCTAGTCTATTAAACCTCCCTCTTTACACCCTTCCGGAATATTCCCATTTCCTTTAAACCTTTCTTTACGATATCCTCCCGTCCCAACCGCAGACGACTTGCTGTCCGTTTTGCCTTAGACGGTTGGCCAAAAAGGACAATCTTTGGAAATCTGTCATCTTTCATCCACAGAATGTGCCCTGGCCATCTAAACCTTTCTCTAATTAAAACTCTAGAAAGTGAGATCAAACCAAACTTTTCGTACAGCTACTATTTAAAGTGCAATCAGTAGGATGGGTACCCATAACAATCCGTACGCAATTTCTCTGGAAAAAATCTAGCAAATCTTCATCCGCTTTTCGGGACACCCTTGCTTTAGATCTATATTTGACCACTGTCATTACTGCAGCTTCCAATATTCTAATTTTGGTTTGAAGACTTATCTTCCTATTCTTACAAAGTTTTTTTTTTTAATATGAAAAAAACACCCTGAGCCTTGGCTATTCTACTATCAACATCTTCACTATTTCCACCGTCTTTACTAGAAATTAAACAAAAAAAAGTTTTTTTAATTGAAAGTAAGGAGCGACATTAAAACTTAAAACGAACAAAAATTACTCCGTATATGAAAGGGGCTTTTTCTCCTCAACGCCCCGTTCTTTGCGCTAAAGTTTGACTCTTTCTCTTAACTCTACATTTTAAAACAGTAAAAAACTTTAGCATAAAGAGCGGGGCGTTGAGGAGGAAAACCCCCTTTCATATACGGAGTTATTTTTGTTCGTTTTAAGTTTTAATGCCGCTCCTTACTTTCATTTAAAAAAACTTTTTTTTTCTAGACGTTTTTTAATTAATGCATTTTTTTATCTTGGCTCTTCACGCATAAATAATTAAAACGAAATTTGCATATTAATTTTTTTTGGGGGGGGGCTAAATGGCTTTTTCATAGTTTTATTCGGAAGATATTGAAAAAAAAGAGCGAGAGAGGAGGCCTAGTTGACCTCCAATTTTTTGATTACTTAAAAAGACAACGATAAATTTTAATTTTTTACGAACGTTTTCATAAGTAAAAAATATACGTAACTTACGAATTAACTGACGTAGCGAACTTCTAAATTTGTATGTTTTTATTGCGTATATGAGGGGGCTCACCTCTCGTCGATACCTCGCTCTTTACATTAGAGCTTAAATTGTGTCCCAATTCCTTAAGAACGACCCCTGAATCACAAAGACCGTAGAATAAATAGTTGAAATTACTAAAAATACTTTAGCGTAAAGAGCAAGGTATTACGAGGAGGTAAACCCCTCATATGCGTAATAATTTCTGTTCGTTCTAAGTTTTAATGCTGCTCCTCACTTTTAGTAGAAAAAACTTTTCATATTTATTTTTTCATTGTTTTTTTTTTAAATAATGCTAGAAAATCCTACGCCTCCTCCATTAAAAGTCTCTTCCCCAATAAAACCTTCCTCCATTGAAAGATGCTCCCACGTAAACCCCTTCAACTCTCCCCCAAAACCAAAAAAAATCCAAAAAAAGTAACCATTACTATATGTAAACACAGGTCAAAGTTTGTAACTTGCAGCCCCTCCCACGGCAACTGCGGGGGAGTAGGTCGTCCCCAAAGACATATTTGTTAGGTTATTCAACTATGGTGAATAAAATGGCTATCTCAGAATTTTGATCCGGTGACTTTGGAGAAAAAATGAGCGTGGGAGGGGGCCTAGGTGCCCTCTAATTTTTTTTGGTCACTTAAAAAGGGCACTAGAGCTTCTAATTTCCATTAGAATGAGCCCTTTTACGATACTAGGACCACTGAGTTGATACGATCACCCCTGGGGAAAAAAACAAAAAAAAACAAATAAACACGCATCCGTGATTTGTCTTCTGGCAAAAAATGCTAAATTCCACATTTTTGTAGATAGGGGCTTGAAACTTCTACAGTAAGGTTTTCTGATACGCTGAATCTGATGGTGTGATTTTCGTTAAGATCGTATGACTTTTAGGGGGTATTTTCCCCTATTTTCTAAAATGAGGCAAATCTTCTCAGGCTCGTAACTTTTGACGGGTAAGACTAATCCTGATGAAACTACCTGATAAAATTCGATTCTTTTGATGTAACTATTGGGAAAAGAATTCCATTTTTTAGGGTTTTGGTTACTATTGACCCGGGTCGCTCCTTACAACAGTTCGTTACCACGAACTGTTTGATACTACTAAAGGTAAATAAAGCTGTCCAATTGGTCAATCTTTTCGTTACCCAGCAACACCTTTTCATCTTCACTTATTCCTAGCTTTAGTGACTTAGTCTTCTTAACATTTATTTTCAGACATATTCTAGCACCCTGGACTTGCAAAACTTCCCAAGATCATTCATTTTGCTCAAACTTTCACCTAAGATACATAAATCATCAGCATAACCTAGGTCCAGGAGAGTTTTTCCTCCACGTCTGATTCTGTGGTCTTCTGTGGAGACACGGGTGAGCTCCCATAAGTCTTCGAATAAAATTTTGTTGATAAGTTGTTTTTGGAGGGCTCGGGTTATGGAGGGCCAGGGGTGAGTTACCATGATTTTGGAATAAAATATCATCAACAAGTTTTTTCGAGGGGGAAGGGGATCGAGACATACAGAGAATGCCAGGGGTCAGCTCACTAAAGTTTTGGAAAAAACATCGTTCACAAGTTTTTTGAGGGGGGGGGGGTATGGCTTATCTGATCTATTTTTCAAAACACTCACATAAGAACCTAATTTGCCCCCTGGACATAACATACAACACTTACCCCATGGCTCGGGGGGTTTTGTTGACCCTAGAGTTTTTATTAACTGATCTTTTGACTTTTTTTTAACAAAATGGATATCTCAAAATTCGATCGGATAGATTTGAGGCAAAAAAAGTAGGAGGGCTAGTAGCCCTCCGGTCCCTTTTGACCCTTAAAAAGAGAACTAGAACTTTATTTCAATTTCCAATCGAATAATCCTCCCGACGAAGTTACACGATCATTCATTCCATAATAATAGCCCTATATGCTCTGCTTTCAGGGGGGGGGGGGCTGTATAAACCCCAGAGTTTTACTATCTGATCTTTTGTCTATCTTGGACAAAATGAAAATCTCTGAATTTTGATCAGACGCATTTTCGATAAATACAGTTGGGGGGGGGGATAGTTGCCATCACATTACTTTTGACTCTCAAAAAGTGAGCTAGATCAGATTTTGGATCAGACCATTTTGTATAAATACAGGTGGGTGGGGGCTAGTTGCCATCACATTACTTTTGACTCTCAAAAAGTGAGCTAGAACTTTAAATTTCTAGTCATTTGAGTCCCCTACGAAGTTTACCTCTTTCTCAAGAACCTTATACGTCTCCGGGCATAATTTACAACCCTTCCCCGAGCTCTGAGGGGGATTATGTTGACTCCAAAGTTTTGTTATTTGATTACTGGACTATTAAAAAAATGACTATCCCAAAATTTTGGTTGAATACGTTTGGGGAAAAGAGTGTGTGAGGGGGGGGGGCAAATCAAGCTTAAAACGAACAGAAATATTTTGTTACTGAAGTATAAATGAAACCTGAAATCCAACAGAAATTAAATAAACATTCATAGCAAACGTACATACAATAGGTACTAATATAGTACGAGTAAATAAATTTTAAAACGAGTGAAACTTAAATTGAATACGCAAATCAAGCTTGAAACAAATAAAAATCTCCACAAACAAGAGTTTGGTTTTAACTAAAAAACGGCTCCTGAAACACAAGGACCGTTTAATTAGAAGAAAAAGAAACTTTTTTTAAGTGCCGAAAAACTTTAGCGTGAAGAGTGAGGTGTTGAGGGGGGGACCCCCCTCATATAAGTAATAATTTCTGTTCGTTTTAAGTTTTAATGTTGCTCCTTATTTTCAACGGAAATAACTACTTTTTTATTTTATTTAATAACACTCTAATATCAAGTCCAAAGAAAATAATAATTACCATTCCTGAATTAGCTACAAATGGCAATTTTTTTTGGAAATATATTTTTAAACTTTTAATTTTTATGGATTTTTTTAGCCCTTTAAGGGCTCAAAATATTATTTCCCCCGAAGCAATTATTGAATTACAAGAGAGCAAAAAAAGCATCAAGTGATTCTCGCCTTCTATTAGACATAAAAAAGCTTGTTTTGAACGAAGAAAATAATCCTAAATTTGTGTTCAGACTAATTTTAGAGAGATAAATTGACCATTGTAAAGGAAACTAACCTTAAGGTAAAGATGTACTTCCAACAACCTCAGCAAATACAGATCAAAGTGCAAACATATAAAATTTGGTTTCGTACCTTTCTTAAGCACTATTAATTAAAGCTACGATTCCCAACATAGCTGTGGGGGCTATTCGATTTCTTCAAAAGAAACTCAAATATGCTTAGGCCAAGTTAATGACCTTTAATGCTTCCTTCATGGATGGTTTTTTTCCCACTTTCGAAAATAAAACAATTTAAAACGAAACTCACATCCTCCTACCATCTCCTCACAGAGATAATTTCCCGCCCCGCCCTAATTTCTTCTCAGAGCTTGACAGCCAGTATGTAATGGACGAAACCATCCGGGTGAAGACCAGAATTTTCACTAGATCCTTTTTATAACCCGTTAAACGTCTGAAGTTTTCCGTGAAAGACCCATAGATGACCTCTCGGATTCACTGAAATTTTCCGAAATACACTATTTTACACAAAAGTCTGAAAAACATAACCACAAAAAAACGGCAGCTTTTTCCGTCCAAATCGTTCCCAGTTACAAGATTGAGATTTCGCCAAGATTTCTTATTTATTTTTGGCTGGCTAGTAATGTTCTCCAAGCTTTTCTTTTTAACAAGGGTTTTGTCGAAAACCCTTATAAAAAGAAAGTAAAACTGCCCAATACCACAGATTGAAAAAATCACAGATCAAAATGTGTTAAAATGTATTATTATGGAAACACCGACCTGTTGATGTTGAATCGAAATTGGAATTTGTAGCAGATTTCTCTGTTGATTTGGGGGGAAATTATAAGAAAAAAGTAAATTTGACATTTTTATTAGGACTCCGGTTATTCCGTAGTATTTTGTAGATATCGTAGCTGCATTCTTTTGTAGATAGACAGACATCAAATTCCATAGACCGTAATAATCCATAGAAAAATCGGTGGAAAATCCGTAAAAGTTAAAACGCTGTCAACAATATGTTTCTATTATAATTTGGATACATTGAAACAACATGTTTCCAAACATTGCTGAAGACATCTTACTCAATTTGAATACATTGGCAGTTTCGGGAAATTATTCCCTACAGCTTAAAATACTGCCATCTATCTCCACAAGATATATTTTGCACGAGTCTTTTCTGATGTTTTCTTTAGGCATGTATAATCTTTGGCATTGCCAGTAAAAAAAAATAATGTCTTACATTCTGTGGAAGATCTTGCCAACCGTTTTCTACATCCAATTGTAAGCATTTTCTTGTTTTGTTCTCATGAGTTGAAAAGAACTGACATTTTTGACTGAATACAAATAACTTTCAAAACAAAATAACAGAAAGGTTTACATTTTTTTAGCTTTTTTTCTTTCTAAAAAATTTTTTCTGACTAAAAAAATATTTTGATGAAGAGAAATTATGTTGGAATCAACTATTATGGTTTTATACTCCAAAGGTAAAAAAAAACATCGTCATGACCAGAGGTATCAAACAGTTCGTGGTAACGAACTGTAGTAAGGAGCGACCCGGCTCAATAGTAACCGAAACTCTAAAAAATGAAAATTTGATACCAATAGTTACATCAAAAGAATCACATTTTAATGCTGATTTTACATATACAAGTTTCAAGATCAGTTATACCCATCAAAAGTTACGAGCTTGAGAAAATTTGCCTCATTTTAGAAAAGAGGGGAAAACATCCCCTAAAAGTCATACAATCTTAACGAAAATCACAACATCAGATTCAACGTATCAGAGAACCTTACTGTAGAAATTTCAAGGTCCTATCTACAAAAATGTGGAATTTCGCATTTTTTGCCAGAAGACAGATCACGGATGCGTGTTTATTTTTTGTTTTTTTGTTTGTTTTTTTTCCAGGGGTGATCGTATCGACTGAGTGGTCCTAGAATGTTGCGAGAGGGCTCATTCTAACGGAAATTAAAAGTTCTAGTGTCCTTTTTAGGTGACCAAAAAGATTGGAGGGCACCAAGGCCCCCTCCCACGCTCATTTTTTCCCCAGGGTCACCAGATCAAAATTCTGAGATTGCCATTTTATTCACCATAGTCGAAAAACCTAATAACTATGTCTTTAGGGACGACTTACTGCCCCGCAGTCCCAGTGGGAGGGGCTGCAAGTTGAAAACTTTGACCTGTGTTTACATATAGTAATGGTTACTAGGAAGTGTACAAACGTTTTCAGGGGAATTTTTTTGGTTTAGGGGGGAGAGTTGAGGGGGGGGGGGGGTACGTGGGAGGATATTTCCATGGAGAGACTTCGCATGGGGGAAAATAATTTCAATTAAGGGGGCACAGGATTTTCTAGCTTTATTTGAAAAAACAATGAAAAAATAAATATGAAAAGTTTTTTCTACTGACAGTAAGGAGCAGCATTAAAGCTTAAAAAGAACAAAAACTATTACGCATTTTAGGGAATTACCTCCTCGTTATACGTCACTTTTTACGCTAAAGTATTTTTAGTAATTTCAACTATTTATTCTGCGGCCTTTGTGATTCAGAGGTCATTCTTAAGGAATTGGGACACAATCTAAGCTTTAGTGTAAAGAGCAAGGTACCGACGAGGGTTGAACCCCCATATATACGTAATAAAAACATACGAATATAGAAGTTCGTTACGTAAGTTAATTCGTAAGTTACTTATATTTTTTACCAATGAAAACGTTTGTAAAAAATTAAAAGTTCTAGTTGCTTTTTTAAGTCATCAAAAACTTGGAGGGCAACTAGGCCTCCTCCTTCGCTTCTTTTTTCTCAAAATCGTCCGATTAATTGCAATTAATTAATATGCAAATTTCGTTTTAATTATTTATGTGCGGAGAGCCAAGATCAAAACATGCATTAATTCAAAAACGTCCAGAAATTAAAAAAAAAACAAGTTTTTGTAACGGAAAGTAAGGAGCGACATTAAAACTTAAAACGAACAGAAATTACTCCGTATATGAAAGGGGTTTTTCCTCCTCAACGCCCCGCTCTTTACGCTAAAGTTTCTTACTGTTTTAAAAAGTAGAGTTAAGAGAAAGGGTCAAACTTTAGCGTAAAGAGCGAGGCGTTGAGGAGGAAAAGCCCCTTTCATATACGGAGTAATTTCTGTTCGTTCTAAGTTTTAATGTCGCTCCTTACTTTCCGTTACAAAAACTTGTTTTTTTTTATTTAATTTCTGGACGTTTTTGAATTAATGCATGTTTTGATCTTTTTTGCATGTTTTGTTTTTTTTTATTTAATTAACTACAAGACTCCAGCCATTTTCCGAACATAATTTTAATACCAAAAGAAAATTTTTATCAATTCTTCACCGACCATGTTGCCCCTAAGACCGGTATTAGTGTGCATTAAAATCAGAGTAAAAAGGGCCACCAACGCTGGGGTTCGGAAGGGGGGAGAAATTGTTATTTTCACAGGATGCAAAGGTATAATTACAGACTATAATAAAATGTACAAGCAAATTAAATATTCAGCTCATCCCCCCATAAAAAAAACGATCTAATGTCATTAATATCGGTTCCAGTGTGTAGCTTCATTATTTTCAACGATACTTAGGGAGGAGGGGGAGATCCTTGTAAAATTCGCTGAAGTTAAAACTTTCTGTGATGAATTTCCAGTCTTGTACCTAGGATAAAGGATATTATCCTTTATCCAGGTGAATTCAAATTTTGGATCAAAACAAGAATATTATCTAGCAATAGAGCCCAGAATTTTTTTTTGCAATTTGTCTAATATGTTTGTTTATGCAGTGTGATTTTTCACTTTGTGTTGCCATGGCCTCCGGACTTTTTAGAGCAATAAAAATTATTATCATTATTGTTGACGAATTTATATAATAAACAATGACGAATTTAAGAAATTAGATGATACGTTTTTTTCAGTAAGCCATTTTTAAAATTATTCTGTTTCTCTTCATTCTTTGCTATTACTGAATAAAGATTAAAGATAAATGGAATAATAAAGTACAACATTAAGATAAATGTAAAAAAACAAGTATTTTGGTACAAGGTTATAATTGCTTGGGCCCATATGCTCTAGCTGTACTGTGCCCCAAAATCCTATTAAAAATAATGTAAATATACGAGTATTTTGGTACAAGTGTTTAACTCTTTGAGCCCATATACTCTAGCCGCACCGTGGCCCAAAATCCTGTTCTTGATTATTTGACTTAATCTTTGACTTCAGTTATGACTGGATCCTATCTTGAGTCCCAAAATTGATAGCTTTGATAGCATGAGGGCCTTATTCTTTTTTTTTTTTTTTAATAATGATAGTTTTATGTTTCCTTTCTGATTATAAAGGTATAATCATTTTTTTTCCTTAGATACCAAATATTTCCAATATTCCCAGTTAAGAATTACAAATAACTGAATTGTTATCAATTCCAAAGGTCAATTCAATAGCGAAAGGAAATAATTCCTGGTTGGCATTGGGAAACTGTTCTGGCCAATTTGGATCCTCAGATTTCTTCTAAATTGATTCGTCAAATTCATTATGTGCGTCGGGAACATAATGCACATCCGTGAACACATGACCCTATATGTTCTTGGAAAGTTCGTGATGTTAGATGCTAGAAGCTCGGAAAAATGTTGTGAAAATTTGACATGACTCTAATTATGACGAGCCAACTTTTTCTTTTTTATACCCTTTATATCGTATACACTATGTTGTCTTTTTCCTTTTAAGAAACCGGTCCGTCCAAAATCATTATTGATCTCCTGGAATAAACAAGCTATGAGCAGTTGCAGGTTAACGTTATGGTAACTGACAGCACATATTGTGAAAGCAGAACAAGAGCTAAGAGCTCATATGGCTCTTGTGACGAGGTCGAAAGACCCAAGAGCCAAGAGCTCATATAAATGAGCTCTAGCAAAATTCTAAGAATCAATAGATTGCTTTAAAAGGAAAATCAGAGGCTTAATGCCGGTTGGGAATTAAAATAAGATATCTGAGTCACGAGATCCTTCTAAATATCAAAATTCATTAAGATCCGTTCATCCAAGTTAAAAATACATCTATTTTTCTAATTTTTCCTCTCCCTTCAGCCCCCCAGATTGTCGAATCGGAGAAAATGACTTTATCATGCCAATTTGAACAGCTCCCTGACACGCCTACCAATTTTCATCGTCCTAGCACGTCCAGAAGCACCAAACTCACCAAAGCACTGAGCCCCGCCACCTAACTCCCCCAAAGAGAGCGGATCCAGTCCGGTTACGTCAATCACGTATCTAAGACATTTATAAGCGTTTTCCAAGATTTCCGGTTTCCCCCTCGAGCTTCCCCCAATGTCAACAGATCTGGTCAGGATTTGAAATTAAAGCTCTGAGACATGAGTTCCTTCTAAATATCAAATTTCATTAAGATCCGGTCACCCGTTCTTAAGTTAAAAATACCTCAATTTTTTGAACTTTTCCAAATTAACAACCTCCAGCTCCCCCAAAGAGAACGGATCCGTACCAATTATATCAATCTCGTATCTATAAATTGTGCTTATTCTTACCATCAAGTTTCATCTCGATCTCTCCACTCTAAGCGTTTTCCAAGATTTCCGGTTTCCAAGATTTCTGTTTTCCCCCTCCAACCCTCTATGTCCCCAGATCCAATTCTAATTAAAAATGGAGCATCTGAGACATAAGATTCTTCTATATATCAAGTTTCACTAAGATCCGATCACCCATTCGTGAGATACCTCGATTTTCACGTTTTCCAAGAATTCCAGTTTCTCCCTCCAACTCCCTTCAATGTCACCGGATCTGGTCGGGATTTAAAATGAGAGTTCTAAAGCCCAAGATCCTTCTATATATCAAATTTCATTAAGATCTGATCACCGTTCGTAAGCTCCTAATACCTCATTTTTCTAATTTTTGCAAATTACCCCTCCCAACTCCACCAAAGAGAGCAGACCATTCCGGCTATTTTCAGTCACCTATCTTGGACTTGTCCTTATTCTTTCCACCAAGTTTCAGCCTGATCTCTCTGCTTTGAGCGTTTTCCAAGATTTCCGATCCTCCTCCCCACCATGACACCGGATCCGGTCGGGATTTAAAATAAGAGATCTGAGTTTCAAGTTTCTTCTAAATATGAAATTTCATTAAGATACGATCACTCTTTTGTAAGTTAAAAATAACTCATTTTTTCTAATTCTTTAGAATTAATCCTCCCCACAACTCCCCCAAAGAGAGCAGATCCATTTTGGTTATGTCAATCCCGTATTTAAGACATGTGCTTATTTTTTCCACCAAGTTTCATCCCGATCCCTCTACTCTAAGCATTATCCAAGATTTTAGGTTCCCCCCAACTTCCCCTTCTCCGGATCCGGTCAGGACTTAAAATAAGAGCTCTGAGACATGATATCCTTCCAAACATCAAATGTCATTAAGATTCGATCATTCCTTCGTAATTTAAAATACCTCATTTTTCAAATTTGTCAGAATTAACCCTCCCCCCAACTCTCCCAAAGAGAGCGGATCCGTTTCGGCTATGTCAGTCACGTATCTAGGACTTCTGCTTATTTCTCCCACCAAGTTTCATCCCTATCCCTCAACTCTAAGCGTTTTCCCAGATTTTAGGTTCCCCCCTCAAGTCCCCCCAATGTCACCAGATCCAGTCGGGATTTAAAATAAAAGCTTTGAGACACGATATCCTTCCAAACTTCAAATTTCATTAAGATCGAATCACTTCTTCGTAAGTTAAAAATACCTCATTTTTTCTAATTTTTTAGAATTAATCCTCCCCCCCCAACTCCCTCAAACAGAGCAGATCGTTCCAGCTACGTGTATCACGTATCTAGGACTTCTGCTTAATTTTCCCACCAAGTTTCATCCAGATTCCTCCACGCTAAGCGTTTTCCAAGATTTTAGGTTCTTCCCTCCAACTCCCCCCAATGTCACCGGATCTGGTCGGAATTTAAAATGAAAGCTCTAAGACACGCTATCCTTCCAAAAGTCAAATTTAATTAAGATCCCATCACCCGTTCGTCATTTAAAAATACTTCATTTTTTCTATTTTTCCGAATTAACCAGCCCCCACTAATTTACTACTTTCCACTACTTCTAATTTAATCTGGCCCGGTCTATTACTACTACTACTACTTTCTTATTTAATATGGTCCGGTCCCTGATACACCTGCAAAATTTCATCGTCCTAGCTTACCTGGAAGTGCCTAAAGTAGCAAAACCGGGACAGAGCAATAGACAGACAGACCGACAGAATTTGCGATCACTATATGTCACTTGGTTAATATCAAGGGCCATAAAAAGGAGATATCTGGTCGGTCCATTGATATCACCACTCAATACAACAGAACGGATAAACATAAAGGGTATGCAAATGTGTTCCCCTAATGAGGGATTCGATCATGGAGGGAGAAGAGGCTTATATGCGTATCAATTAGCCTGTGATAACAATAGAAGACGAATTTAACTCAAAACATTTTTCCTCAAAATTTTTGAGGAAAATGTGTTTAAATTTTGAATGGCCCACCTGAATTTGAAGACATTTCCGACGTTGAAGTTTAAGAAGTTGAAAACCATTCTAATACAATAAAATAAAAAATAATGAATAAATAATAAAAAATTAAAATAAAAAGAATAATAAAAAAGGAACAACGGAAGCATTCTGAGTACATTAAGTTGACTGCACTTTGACCTTTTTTTATTCTCAGCTGATTTTTATACGTTCTCTGTTTTTTATTTCAAATTTTTAATTAATTTTTAAATTCTTTTGCATCTCCTTATTGAACAGTTTTAAACATTTCAAAACATTTCATCGCATAAAATTTTAATAGGAAACCTTGCTATCTGAAAAATTCAAATATAGTATCAGCATGCACTTTTAATAAAGGGACAAGCTTTCAATAAAGAATTTGGCCATAATTTAAGACTACTAGCAGAACTGGCAATGATGCAGCACGCACATGAACTAGAAACATTCAAAGAAACCTCAATTTGTTAAAAATTTGGGTTTTAATTAGAATTAAAATTAATTGGATACGTCTCCACATTCCAGGTAAGCAAGTTGTTTTATTTTAAAATTACAATAAAACCATTAGGACGGTCAGGGTAGTGTCTAGAGCGCAGGCTGAGTGAATACAAGTTTGCACAAATATACCTGTTGTGTCATTTTTGCCAATTGGTTGTTATACCTATGACCAATTGTAAAAAAAAAATGTAAAAGAAGATGAATAAAAGATGTAAACAGCTAATATTTGCATTTAGGTTTTAATCATGACCTACATTTTAATGAGTAATTCTAGATGGTGTTGGTTGTTTTTTCTCCCCTAGAGAGGAGCTTCAGAATTCTCTCATAAGAATTTTTAATATTTTTTCTGCTGATAAAAAAAGAATAGTAACATATTCAGTACCATTATGGCCACAATACACTGCTTCAATAAATCAGAGAGAGGTAATTATCTTTTATAACTTTTTTTTTTATTTTTGTTATTATAATAATTTTAATTATTCTGTTATTATTTTAAGTTCTTCATCCATAGACGCACTGTAGAAACGGTTTCTTTGTTAGTTTCTCTCAGCTTAACGTAAGACAAGACAAAGACAAGTGACAAAATAGATGAAAAATATATAATTTTGGCTGTATTTTTGCATATTAGGGGGGTTTGGGGTAAAGTATTTAGACAGTGTGAAGTTAGAACAAAATCCTTGCTTCCTAATATGCAAAATAATTGTACCTAACACATTTAGCATGCAGACCCGCTATACTTTATCCCCACCCCTAATGTGCAAATATATAGCCTAAATTTGCTTCTAAAATATTATATTTTCGTCATATTTTGTAATGTTTCATTAGGGCCAGTCAGAGAAACAGATTCTAAATTGGAGCTATAACAGATAAGTACCCAGATAGAAATTAAATAAATTTTAAATTTCTTAATTATTTTTATTGATTTTAATTAATATCAAATTTCTTAATTAATTTTAAAATTCTGAAATTTTTTAGATAAAACTTCTCTCATTAAAAAAAAATAATGCACAAATTTCCCAATACGCAAAATAAGATATTGTGGAATTAACTATTCCTCTTCAGAACTATGAGTAGTTTTCCAAAATAAAAGTCAAAATGTCAAGTTCTTGGTGCTGAGCAGCCTTCATGGTGCTATAACTCAAAATATAGGGAAATTCTTGGACACATATATAATACAAACTTATTTGGATTTAAAAAAGTTCCTGACTGCACAAATAAGTGCATTAGACAGTACTAGTGAAAATAAAATCGTGTTATCTTCCCTAAAATGATGGTACCATATTAACCTTCTTAATTAAAAATGGCGGATAATGATGGTAAAAATGGTGCTGAAATTCCTTTATCCCCCTCCCTAAACTGGTTGTACCATATTAACCTTTTTAATTAAAAACGGTGTGAAAAATGGTGCTGAAATCGTTCTTCCCCCATCCTGAAATGACGGAATGATGTTAACATTCTTAATTACAGAAGATGGTGAAAATGGTGCTAAAATCGCTTTACTCCCCTCCCCCTTCCCTAAAATGGTGGTATCATATAAACATTCTTAACTACAATAGGGTAGAAGCCTCCCTTACAACATTTCCCTATAAAGTTTTACGAAATTAATGGAAATAGGCAAATGAATTGCGAAATTTTAAAAGAATCTGTCTTTGAAAAGTAGTTTTTCAACTTGTAGTTTTTTACTTGACAAGTCCTTTGTCAAAATAAACTCATAATTCTATAAGAAATAATGAAATGAAGTGATAACAGCTACATTTCATTTTAGAAGAATTGAATCGGCCAAAGCAACTGAAATGAAATTTTAATCTTATCCATAATTCTTATTGGATGGATTACTGGGCGTGAATTGAAATAATGTATAAAATTAGTGGCTTACCTGAAATTCATTTTCTTTATTTGCATTTCCCTTTCTTATAGGCCTGTCAAGGATAAATTGTCTAACATTTTGCATGTAATGGTAGTTACGCAGTTTTTCATGTTTATTGCCAAGTTGACTCACTGCTTCATCAACAACTGGCTTCACATTGCAAATTTGTAGGTCTAACAACAAAAACAAAATGATACATAATGCGAAAAAAGGTAACAAAAGGAAGTAACTTTTTGAAGTGGAAAAATTTAGATAAGAAAAAACTAGAATAAAAAGACAGGTGAAGATAAATTCAGTTTAGCTAGGGGTCCTACTTCATTTCACGACAATAAATTCTTTCCTAGCCAAAATTATGTTTCAAAACCTTATTACGGCAAAATTGTCATTTCACAAATTGAGTACAATTTCTAAAGTGAAAACTGGAAAAAAAGAATATTAAAAAAATTGTAAAGCGCAACACGCTATGAAATGCCAATTTTTAATTTTATGCCAATTTTAATTCAAACTTAATTAAATTAATTTGATTTATTTTAAAATTGATTTAATTTTATCAAATTTAATTTAATTTCATGCCAATTTTATTGTACTGGATTCAAATTGCAAATTTATACGTCTAAACACAAAACAAAATGATGAATAATGCGAACAAACAAAACTTAAGGCAAAAATCGGAAAAAATCTAAAAAAAGTTGGGTTCTCATTATCACGCGCCTTATTCTGATTTTATTTTAAACCTTCTAATATGTATTCTATTATTTATGTTATTTTAATTCACTAAAACTATTTTGCCATCTAAATAGAAAATTATACAAATGAAATCAGAATTTCAGAACCAGAATAATTTATTCTGAAAACCGTATCCGTATCAAATCCGAATTGTATATTAAACTTTATCTGTATGCTTACAACATATGTATGCCCATAGTCTCACTTTTTTATGAGAATAAATTTATTTTAAGTGTATAATATACTTATTAGTAGATTACCGTTACAGTAACAGTGTAACATGGAACGTACTAGTGTATTGTAACACTGGAGCTGTAATATTGTAACACTATATATGTAGCTCATAATCTCAACTTTTATAACACTGTAATATCTGTAGCTCATATATGTTGCTATATATCTAGCTCATAATCTCAGATTTTATAACACTGTATAAGCTATATCTATAAGCTCTAAGCTATAACCTATATATCTATAAGCTATAGATTATAAGCATAATTTCAACTTTAATAACACTGTATTTGTAAGCTGTATCTATAAGCTATATAGATATATCTAGAATATATATCTATAAGCTATGTGCTATATTTATAAATTATAGATTATAGGCATAATTCCAACATTTATAATAGTGTATTTATAAGCTGATTCCATAAGCTATATATCTAGAATCTATGTCTATAAGCTATCTATCTATATATATATATATAAAAATAAGTTGTTTGTTTGCGTGTCTGTCGACTGACGTCATGTTTTCGACTGACGTCATTAAAGGATTGAGCTGTATGTCGGCATGAATTTGTTTGTCGACTGACGTCATGTTTGTCGACTGACGAAATTACAGACCGGGACACAAATAACGACCGGGACACAGGGAATATAAATGACGACCGGGACAGTCAAAGAGAAATTGCAGACTGGGACACCGGGACACAAATAACGACCGGGACACTCAAAGATAAATTACAGACCGGGACACCGGGACACAAATGACGACCGGGGTACAGGGAATATAAATGACGACCGGGACGCTAAAAGAGAAATTACAGACTGGGACACTGGGACACAAATGACGACCGGGATACTGGGAATATAAATGACGACCGAGACACAGGGACACAACTACAACGGGGACGTCGGGGGCACTTTATGTTGCATGTTCAAGAGTCGGTAAACCTGACAATCTATTTATATGCACAGACAATGGGACATCGAAGAATGTTGTATATTCGCAAGTTTCACGTGGTTAAAAACATATATATATCTATCTATATTCACAGGTGGAACACAGGGACACAACTACAATGGCGCGTAACTAATATGGCGCGTACCGACTTACGCGCGCGGGGGGGCTTGGGGGGCGCGAAGCGCCCCCAACAACTAGGTGTTGGGGTGGCGCAAAGCGCCACCCCAACAGCTAGTATGCTATATTTATAGGCTATAGATTATAAGCATAATTTTAACATTTATAACAATGTATTTATAAGCTATATCAATAAGCTAAAAGTTTATCTATATCTATAAGCTACTAGCTGTTGGGGTGGCGCTTCGTCCCCCCCACCAAGCCCCCCCCCCCCCCCCCGCGCGTAAGCCGTTACGCGCCATATTAGTTACGCGCCATTGCAGTTGTGTCCCTGTGTCCCACCTGTGAATAGAGATAGATATAGAAAGATAATAGATAGATAATAGAAATTGTTTAGTTCATTCAGGTTTTTTGCAATGTGTTAATATTTGTGATTTGGTAAAATTTATAATATTTAGTTTACCTATTGTTGCTAAAGGGAGGGATATACTAACAGGATAAGCTTGTTTTGGTTTTACTTGGTTGTTTTACATTTGCTGTTTTTTTTTTTTTTTCATAGGCATATATTTTGGGGGTGATACCTGACGCGGGGATGCCATGGATATTCTGTGGTAGCCACAACACTGTGCTGGGTAGAGAATTTAGAGTGGCGAAACCCTATATAGGCCAGTGTATTCTCCTGATGAGCCCTTGTGTTGGGTTGTTGCCTCTGAATTATTTGTCTATATTATTTTTTCTATTGTTTGGTAAATGACGACTTATACTTATTGACGACATGACTGCCTGTCCATGGATTATTCTTTATGGTTGATTGTGTGTGGCTATGCTGTTTGACCTATGTGATTGTATGGATGAGTAGGATTAAGTTTTTTTTTTGCGTTTGTGCTGTTGCATTGGTGATTTCTCTTTTCATGATATATCTATCTATATATATATATATATATATATATATATATATATATATATATATATATATATATATATATATATATATATATATATATATATGTTGCATATAAATAGATTGTCAGGTTTACTGACTCTTGAACATGCAAAATATAATTGTCCATTGGAAAAACAATCCGTAATCAGATCTATACCTCATTATTCTAATGATGTGTCCCTGTGTCCCGGTCTTCATTTATATTCCCTGTGTCCCGGTCGTCATTTGTGTCCCGGTGTCCCAGTTTGTAATTTCTCTTCGAGTGTCCCGGTCGTCATTTATATTCCCTGTGTCCCGGTGTCCTGTTCGTCATTTGTGTCCTGGTGTCCCGGTCTGTAATTTCTATTCGAACAATCCCTGTGTCCCGGTCGTCATTTATATATCCCGCCTGTGCCCCCGGCGTCCCCGTTGTAGTTGTGTCCCTGTGTCCCGGTCGTCATCAAAATTTACACAATTTTTCCTACAAAAGAGACATTCCCAGCTTTTTTTACAAGGAAAATTATCTCAGATCCTTATGAGCCTCCATAATTTCCTAAATATTAAAACAAATTCAGAATCTGGCTAGTTCAAGGTCTTTCCTTTCTTAAAACAAAGAGAATCTTTTAGAACACTGATAATTCTAAAAATTCGTTGGGTAAAAGCTGTCAAATGATGCCGTTAATTTTTTATGTTGGTGACACTATCAATGATGAGTTTGGGATTTTAAGATAATAAAAATCAGATAATGATTCGTATTTTGTAGTCCATTGTAAACATTATAATTAAAGAGGCGTAAGCATACATTTATTGATATATATATATATATATATATATATATATATATATATATATATATATATATATATATATATATATATATATATATAAAAGATCATGTGTGAAACGTCAAGCACCCCAAAGAGTCAGCGTTAGATGGCGTTGATGTTTTGTTTTTTTGTCAAGACTAGCACTGGTTTCCACTTTTATAAGCTTTTAATTTTCACTTTTTTTTACTTTTCACTTTTAGTTTTTCACTTTTAGTGAAAAAAATTTTCACTTTTAGTTGTTTTTTTTCCCCTAAAATAGTACATTCTCAATCCTCAATTTCCAAGCCTCGCAGATGACAAATAAAGACAGTTGTTACCACAAATAATAAGTTATACAAATAATTTTACTTTCTGTCCATTTCGAGTAATTTGAATAGCATAATTTTTGAATGACCATTTTTAAATAGGCCTAATTTTCAAAACATATCGTTGACACGTTAGTATGATTTCTTTGTTTTTTACTCTTTTTTTATTGTTTGTTTATTGTAGTTACTTTATCATAGAATTGTTCGCCCCCCTAGCCAGCTGAAGTTGTCAGCCATCTAAGCTAAACCAAACAATCACTAGCAGTGCTAACTAAAAAAAAAATATCTTATATGAATAAAATGACAACGAAGTCGCTAATTAAAATGAGCGGATGAAGCTACAATTTGAGCGTCTTAAAACAAAACACAGTATGTGGCAAGAATTACTTCAGAAATAGCTTCCAATCACTATCACAGTTTCAACGTTTCAAAGTAGTTTCAACGTTGCAAAGTAGTTCAACGTTGCAAAGTAGTTTCACAGTTCCCCTATTGCAAAATGTAATTACTAAACTTATCGGTTCTGGGGCTAATTGTTAAATCTGGGGCTAAATGTCATATCACTACCCAAGAAAAAAGACAGTGTACAGCCCAAGTTTCAGAAGCGGATCTAAATTTTTGCAGCCGGACTTTATTTATTAAATGATTTGTGAGCTTCTTTATTACAAATTTTACGCTAATACCACAAGACAGATAATTTAGCCTATATTCTTCAAAATTGTTCACTATTTCTTCCAAACTTTGTGTCAAAAACAACAAAATACAAGTACACTTTTTCAATCCTCCACCACATTTTCAGATTCCTGTCTATCGAGCTTTTCAGAAGCCTCTAGTCACATTTTAGGGAGCTGCCGAAGATTGTAAGTGAGAATTATCAATATTAGCTTAATGCAGTCTACCGTTGCAGTAAAATACGACAAAATTAGCTCACATGTGTTTACAATCTAGCTAAAGTTCTATAACCAGTATTAATTATACTAACTAAATTATAAAAGCATTAGTCATATTTATATTAGCTTATACTGTTGGCTGAACTTCAGCATAGATTCAGGAGAGGGGGGTCATTTTGCTCTAATTTAGACCTGGGGAGAAAGATTACCATGTTTTAGAGGAACAGAAAAAAATATTTATTTTATATGAATTACCAAGCATCACCAGAAAGCAGTGTTAAAAATGTGCCTAGTTTCCGGTTTCTAGGGCTGTAATGAAAGATACATTAAGACCTAGACGATGGCACAGATAGCACATATAAAGTCTGGCACAGATTGGCACCGACTGTGCTTTTGGCAAGCCATCTGGGGTCAAACGAAAAACAGGTCAACCCCGAATGGAACAGAAAGAGGTCGTAAGAAAGAATTTAAATGAAGAGGAAACTAACTAAGCGGGGCTAAGGAATGAAACCTTGAGCAGATTGGGGCACAGGAGAAGTGTACGAAGATGTGTTAACCTAAGGCGGCTTGGTGTTACAATGACTTGTTAGCAGTAGTAGGATAATTTTTATTGTAGTCCTTTCTTTATAGGTTCTTTTATGATATTCTTACTTTCCTGCTTTTTCACTATTTTTTAAATATTATGCTATTTGATAACGAGGCCAACTATGCTGAGCCCCCTGGTTTTCTTCCAGCCCACCGGCTTCCATTCTCTGCTCAGGAAAATACCCATTTCTATTTTATTTTCCTATGTCTTTGTTCCTTTTATTTTGGCATTAGTTTTCCCTATTATTATAGTACTTATCAACTTACATTGTTGGTTAGATTTTAGAATAGCTTCAGGTGGTGGACCCATTTTGGTTAGGAGTTGCGTGGAAGGATATTCACTCATCAGACGTTGAGTAAAGGCACTAATTCTTTCATACTCCAGGCCACGGTAGACAAACTTTTTGTTCTGAAAAGTGAGAAAATAATAAAACACAATCGTAAATCAGAGTTCCAATTTTGTATGTCTCTGAATCTGCGTTATATCTTGAAAAATGACCGCTGAAAGTCTGCTAACAAAAAGAAAACTGACAGTAATCATACTAATGGTAAACTAAACTAATCGTAACCTAAACTTAGCCAATCATAAGCCGACAATAATCATAAACTAGTCGTAACAAGTCGCTATTAATCGTTCTAATCTGATCGTAAACCAAACTTATTATACTACTACTAATAATAATAACAACTCACTGCAGCACCAAGCCACCTGAGGCCAACACAGCTACGCACGCTCCTCCTCCAACCTAATCTATTCAAGGCCTCCCTCTTTACACCCTCCCAGGAAGTTCCCATTTCCTTTAAATCTTTATTTATGACATCCTCCCAACCCAAACAAGGACGACCTGTTTTCCGTGTAGCCCCAGACGGTTGGCCAAAAAGAACAATCTTCGGCAATCTGTCATCCTTCATCCACAGAACGTGGCCTAGCCATCTCAACCTTTCTTTCATTATAGCCCTATAAAGCGGGACTGAACCACAGTTTTCGTACAACCTACTGTTTGAAATACGGTCAGTCAGCTAGATACCCAGAACAATCCGTAGGCAATTTTTCTGGAAAACATCTAGTAAATTTTCATCTGCTTTTCGGAGCGCCCATGCTTCAGAACCATATTTGACCACTGTCATCACTGCAGCTTCCAATATTCTAATCTTGGTTTGCAGACTTATCTTTCTATTCTTCCAGACTTTTTTTTAACTGTAAAAAAAAACCTGAGCCTTTGCTGTTCTACTTTTAACATCTTCACTGCTCCCACTGTCTTTACTAATAATACTACCAAGGTGAGTGAAGCTGCCAACCTGACTAATCTTTTCGTTACCCAACGTCACCTTTTCATCTTCACTTATTCCTAGCCTTAGTGACTTAGTCTTCTGCAAATTAATTTTCAAGCCTATTCTAGCACCCTGAACTCGCAAAACTTCGACAAATTCATTCACACTTATTATAAGATAAACTAAACTAATCATAAACAAAATTAATCAAAAACAGACAATAATCATAAGCTAATCGTGACTAGTCGTAACTAATCGTACTAACTTAATCATACAATAATTGTAAACTAATCGTAATTGTTATTTGTTAGACTGTAAACTAATAATATTTATTGTAAATTCATAAGTACTAATTACAATATATAATTATATATATAATATTATAATATAATAATCATTATTAAGTTATTGTATAATATGATAATTATAATAAATAATATATAATTATAATACAATATTATATTATAATTAGAATGTAATTATAAATTCATAAGTAAAGAAAAGACAATCTTAGTTTCAGCAGCAGCTGCAGCATAGTACAGATTGAACAAGAGCCCATAGAAGGTGAAAAAAAAAAAACGAACTTTGAAAGAAACGCAGAAGATAAGAATAGCGGATATTTTCAAGAGAAAATTTAACAAATAAGAAAAGTAAATAAAATGAAACCTCTTTTTTGTAAAAAGAATTTTGTACCAACAATAACAACAACATTCTGGTAATCTCTCAAGTTATCTTTTCAATATGCAAAACAGCAAAAATCCTTCTCAAGTAGAAGTCTCAAACTCGCATCCCTCGGGCCACATGCAGCCAATGGGCTGCACATGCTTTCATAAACTACATTCATGAATTTAGTGGCTGAACAGGAAAATAAAATAAATTGTGCTTAATCAAGTGGAAATTTACGGACTCTTATTCTTTACAAGTAATTTGAAATTATTTTTTCCTTAACAAATACCTGTTAATTAAAAGTTTGGACATTTAGAATTTATCAAAATCAGGCAACGCCAACTAATCAGCCAGCAGTGTTGCCACATCAACCTATTTTGGCGAAAAAAATTTAATTTGTCGAGCTCTCCAACTGCAGAAGAGAGCGGGAACAGTACAGAAGAGCCGTAGTGGTACCGGCCGTACTTTTGTAATTAAACTGCTGGGGACAGGTGTACCGGGTCCCACACTTCCCATTTTGTTGGAAGCTCAGGAAATTAGACATTATCAAGTTTGCGATGTCTTACAGTGTTAATGACGTTGCGTTTGGCAAATTCTACGGCTACCCTTTGTGGCCTGTTCGAATAGTTGGTATAACTGCATCGAAGAAGGGAAAATCTTATCAAGTATTTTGCTACGGATCACACGAAAAAGCATCACTGAGTGAGGGATTCATTTTGCCGTTCGAAGAAAATTTCCCCGAAGCTTCAAAGAAAAAGTCGAAAGGAGTTCAAGGTGCTTTTACTGAACTAGCCACATTTCCGGATGTGTATCAAGAAATAATGAGAATTGCTGGTGCTACTTCGACAAACAGTGTATCTTCACTCTCGTCTGCCCTAGTAAACGCTCAGAGTGAAATTGCCAAATTGAAAGAAAATCTTGAAAGAAAATTGAAAGAAAATTGAAAGAAGTCTCGATTACAGTTCAAAATTTGCAAATATTGAAAAGATGCTCAAGGGGTTTCAAGCTCAAATAACGGCGCTAGAAAATCGCATCGAAATTCTAGAATACCGCAACAACGATTTGGAACAGGAAAGATGATCGAACGTTCTTCTAATCCATGGACTGTCTCAGATAGGGGGAGAAACGCTGCCCAATAGCGTTCTAGAGCTATTCAATGCTAAGATGGAGATCCGTGTGCTTGCTAGTGACATCAAGTCAACTGAGCGCCAACGTACTCGAGTTAGATCAGCGGAAAATGTTATCCCGCCTGTTCTCGTCACTTTTCATTCATCTGAGCGTGCAAAGCGCGTGTTCATGAACAAAAAGAAGCTCGCCCGATCGAAAGTATTTATATCTGAGTATTTAACGCCAAAACGTAAGCAACTGCTGAATCTGGCACGCGACAAATTTGGAGCTCGGAATGTTTGGACTGATGGTGGCCGTGTGCTAGCCAAACCGGAAAACAGTTCAGCCATCTTGAAAATTAGGTCACTGAATGACCTGATCAGTGACCAGTACTGGCATGTTGAATCCATCCTCAGTTCTTTCGTTTATTTGGGGTTGGCTGCTTTGTTTCGCTAATCTCGTGTCAAAAACTTTTTTATTTGTTTCGTCATTAAGATATCAAAGAGTTCGCACTATTGAGCATACTAGAGTATTACCATGAATAGTATGACCGACAGGCTTTCAGACTTAGAAAGTAATAGGCTGTCTGTTGACCAATTATTATCCACCCCTATTGCAAATGATAGTTTAAGTGAAGGAAATAATACTCAAGCAATGAAAGCTAGTAATTTTTTGGATAGTCAGTCGCTGAAGAAATGGTCGGTCAAAGAAGATACTATTTTTGCATTTTGGAATTGCCAAGGCCTTAGGACTGCGTACCCTACACTATGTAACATATTAAGTGATGTGCAAGAAACACCGTTAGTAATAGGACTATGTGAGATGTTTGTATCGAATAGGGATAATTTTTCAGTGTGGGATTTCCAGTTTCCAGGATATGTTAGTGAAAGAAAAGAACGACAGGTTATGGAGCGAGGCGGTCTGGCTTTGTTGATAAAGGAAGGAGTTTCGTATTGGGTAAGGGAGGATCTCTCACTTTGGCTTGAAGGAAGACTTGAGACTCTTTTTATTGAAATAGAAGATAAATATGATAAAAATGTAGTTGTTGGTTTAGTTTATAAGACACCGTCATTTAATGAGGATGTTTTTATTGAGGAAATGGAGCATTTAATGGAGAAATTTAGTAATGATCATAAATATAAAGTAGTAATGGGGGATTTCAATATTGACCTCCTTAAAAGTACAAGCCGCCTAGATTTTCTTAACTCTATGATTTCATCATTCCAGAACCCCCTGGTAACTATTCCTACACGAGTAACTGATAAGTCTGCGACTCTTATCGATAATATATTTGTGGATGGAAAGCTGCTTGAAAGTTCGTATGCTGATGTTCAACTCACGGATGGATCCGACCATCTTTTTCTTCTTAGTAAAATAAAAAAATCTTACAGGATTATAAATAAGAGTGGTCAAATAAATAAAACATATTTTCGTGATTTAAGAAATGATAATTTAAAAAAATTTGAGAGAGAAATGGATGATGCAGATTTTACTCCAGTTTTTGAAGAAGATAACCCGTCGGTTGCGTATGATATTTTTGTTGCAATATTTACAAAGATATTGAATGATACGTGTCCTCTAAGAAGACTTAAAAGAGGTAGTACGAAATTCCCAAAGAAACCATGGATTATACAGGGCATTCTAAATTCTATAAGTCGGAAAAATGAATTGTATAAAATATACCTAGGTGAACCATCTGTCATTAATTTTCAGCAGTTTAAAAATTACCGGAATACTTTAAACGGATTAAAACGTAAAGCTGAAAAAATGTATTTACAAAATGAATTTATGAAGCATAAATGTAATATGAAAAAAACATGGAAAATAGTAAATTCACTCCTGGGTCAAAAGGGTAAAACAGAAGTTATTAATAAATTACAAACAGAGAGGGGGAATTTGACTACCCCAAATGATGTTACGAATTATTTATGTGATTATTTTTCTAGTGAGGGAGCGAAACTTTGTGACGATGCTCGGAAAAGAATTAAGCGGCCTCCCAAAATAGTTCAGTCGGAAATTCCAGTAGAAAATCTGCTGGTTTTTAATGCTTGTAGCATAAGTGAAGTGAGTACAATTATCAGTAGAATCCTATCAAACTCAAGTGGCGTAGACGGGATTTCTCTTAAGATTGCTAAATCAGTTATAACACCAGTTGTATGTAATTTGATTAATAAGTCTATGGAAAAAGATTTTGAAGGTGGCTAAAATAATACCATTGCACAAAGGAGGTAAGAGAGACGACCCTTCAAACAAAAGACCCATTTCTATCCTCCCTTTTTTTTCAAAAATATATGAAAAGGTGATAGGATCCAGGCTAACTGATTACGTTGAAAATAATACAATTCTTATAAATACTCAATTTGGTTTTAGAAAAAAAAATTCCACAGAAATGGAAACCATTAAACTTGTTGACTGGGTAAATACGTCGTTTGAAGCGGGTCTGATTGCAGCTGCTTTATTCCTGGATTTGAAAAAGGCTTTTGACACGATTGACCATAAACAGTTATTACTTGAGCTGGAAAAAATCGGTGTTACCGGAAAGAGTTTGTCTTGGTTTGAATCTTATTTAAGTGACCAGAAGCAAAATGTGGTGAATGGGTGTTTTACTTCTGAGGCTAGTACGATAACTTGCGGAGTACCCCAGGGCTCTATACTAGGTCCTCTTTTATTTTTAATATTTATAGATCGGATTAAGTATTATTTGTCAGAGGCTGGCATAATCCTTTTTGCAGACGATATTCGTTTACTCCTAGCTGCTCCGTCAGTGGATCTAATTTTTGATAAAATGATAAAGGCAATAACCAAGTTTACTGAGACCGCAGATTTCAATCTTTTGCATTAAATTATAATAAAACTAACTACATTCTATTTTCTCGGATATCTAGTATTGAAACTAATTTAGAATTAATAATAAACGGAAATCAAATAAAAACAGTAAAGGTAACAAAGTATTTAGGTTTTATGATTGATGAAAATCTATCATGGAAAACACATTCAAATATTATAGCTTCAAAGTTGTCCAGATCTCTGGGTGTGCTTCGCCGAGTTAAAAACCTAGTATCCTATAAAATTCTTCGGTTACTTTATTTTGCTATTTTTTACCCGTATATTTGCTATGGTTGCTCTTTATGGGCTAGTAATTTTGTATCATGTTATAAAAAATCCAAAAAATCCAAAATAAAGCCGTTAAACTTTTATCACCTAAAACTTTATTTACTCATAATATTAATGAACTTTATACTAAGAATCAACTTTTTGATATTTCAAAAACAAGAGACTACCAAGTTAGTATTTTCACATATAAATTTATTAATAATATACTTCCCTCTTCTTTCGAAAATTTTTTCTCCATTAATTGTGATCTTCATAGCCACGATACACGAGGGGCATCAAATCTGGTACACCCATTTAGAAATACGGCTAGAGCTTCTTTCGTGATTAGAAATTTTGCCCCCTCTGTATGGGATATTATTCCAATTGAAATAAGAAATTCGAGTCATTTGCTTCCTTCAAGGCTGTTGTTAAGAGATTCTTCCTTGCAAAAGAATAGTATGGTAATGATGCAAAAGTATAGTAATAATGCGTGAGTGTCATAAGTAGAATCTTTGTATGTAGTAATATGTAGAGTAGAGATGACTGCCACCTGCTGCCAACAAGCCCCTCGGGGCTTTCTTAGCAGGTGCAGCAAAATGTTTTGTATACATGTTTTTGAAATAAAATTAATCTAATCTAAATCTATAAAAAAAAAATCATTCATAAGTTTCGCAAATGGTATGTATCAAGTAAAGTTTGATGAGGATGGTGTATTCGCGTTAAGCCAGATTTGTACAAACAACATGATGGAAAATATCAAATTTTCCTCTCGCAAATGTTTTTCGAATAAAACCAACTTACACATAATTATATTAATTTTGTTGCTAGTTGTTTATTTGTTGTTAGTTGCTCCTTTCATCATAGTAGAAGGTTTGAATCAACCAAATGTTTTGCAATATCAAACATAAAATGCGAAATACTTTAAAATTGACCCAGTACACAGCACTATTCACTTAAATATATTTGTCTGGTATATCATACAAGGATAAGTCCTTGGCTAAAGCCATTCTATCAGCTGAATAAAACAATTGCTCATAATCTATAAACCTGAGGGCTAAAGATGTTTAATGACACAGATACTTCTCAATTATTAACCTAAGGCTAAAAATTTGGTCGACATATCCTCTACTCCTCCTAAAGCACTGTTCTTCTCTTAAAACGTGTATTAGATTTGGTCCTAGTAAACGTGTTGAGTCTTTTACTCAATTACCATTCCCATCTGTGATTCATTCGAGCTTAATCACATTGATAGATTTCTTTATTTTCATCAATTCACCATGAAATCAATTAAATCAACTAGGAGGATAAACAAGAAAAAAATAGACAAATAAAAAGGATAAATAAATAGATATATAGGATATAGAAAAAGTAATACAATAGAATACTAGGAGGTCAAAGAGCTAAGAAGAGTGGCCTTGGCAATAAAATCACGTCATCAACAATATAAAAAAAGACGACAATCAAGAAGAAACAAAATCCAGTGATAAAAAAACAACTAATCCATGAAAAGCAACTAAATATTGCAACAATAACTAAACCATTTCTCCGTCAATAAAGCCAAGTTCTCCAGATATTTAAATTTAACCTAAACCTCTGAATCCCTCAGGCAAAGCTGTCTCCCGTGGGTACCGATGGAACCGATGGAGCTTAATCACATTGATAGATTTCTTTATTTTCATCAATTCACCGTGAAATCAATCAAATCAACTAGGAGTATAAACAAGAAAAAAATAGACAAATAAAAAGGATAAATAAATAGATATATAGGATATAGAAAAAGTAATACAATAGAATACTAGGAGGTCAAAGAGCTTTCCCTTCCAATGCACTCTGAAAAAAGGAGATTTATTGCTTTTAAAATCATTGTTGAAGACAATTTTAAGGAAATTCAAGCCCATTTGGTGTTGGATTTATGGTGTATGTTGAAAAAAAAAAAGAAAAAACAATCATATTCCATGTTGGATTGAAATTGAGGTAAAATTACTTAATAGGTTCTTACGCAACCGGGTCTAGGGATCCCCGAAGCTAAAGTTATAACAAAATACAGATACCTTTTTACTTTCGATGTGTGAATACAGGCAAGGTTTCATAGCATACCTTAGCAAAAATTGACGAGGAATCAAACTTTCAGCTTCGTTACAGTATCCATCAAGAACTTCTGTGCATAAAGCTAATGGATATCAATATTTGTCTCATGCAAGGCCGTGTCAAGGGGGAGGGGGGTTATTGGCTTTGACACCCTTCCCCGAAATTTCTGTCTGACTCGTAAAAATGTGACAAAGATGCACATAAACTAATTTTATGCCTTTTTGTAGGTTTTTTGTAATCCCCCACCGAAAAAATTACTCCCACCACAAAAAAAAATTCTGGATAGGCCTTTGTTCGTACGGATTCATTATATTTGAAGAGGGTGTTGTCGTATAAGAAACTTTGTTTTATGTGAGATAGGTAATAGATTTTATGACCTAACATGGTTTAAATCAGCAACAATTTTCTAATTTCCTTAGTGACCGAAAACACAATTTTCCTTATCAATTAGGTGAAAAACGGCAGTTCATTATCGTGCAATTTTTTATTCAAAAAGTCAGCCCACAACCTAGTTTAGGGAACCATTTCGACAGCAAGATTCCAAATTCATGGTTAAATAAACGTTTTAACCGTTTAAATTTATCACTGAGATGTAAAAAGCAGCTAATTTTACATGCAAAATTAAGACTTCCAAGTGTTAGTTTTATGGGAATCTATTTTTTTATGATCTTACATCTGCAGGTTATTAACATATTTTTACAATTTTTACAATTAGATTTGCATTCTTAGGGCCTCAGAATTCTTCACAAAAAGTTTCAAGTTTCCAATTAAAAAGTTTAGCCATATACCACTGAACTGGAAGACAGAGAGACAGCCATTTGGATTTATATTCATGAAAGATAGAGTCTGGCTTTGAGTCTAATATAGGAAACTCCGATGACCCTAAACTGAAAAGAGTATGTCAAACTAATCAAAGGAAAAACTCAGACTAGTCTTTGAAAAAAACACTAACACCATCTAGCGCTACCCAATAAATGATACAAAGCAAGCTGCAAAAACAAGATTTTTATCAACTCTTTTACTTTTACCTGAAATTCAGCAAGTTTTCAAGTATCAGTGAACTATCTTTGTCTGTATTGTATTATCCATCAACAAATTGGGTGCGCGATGGTAACAAATATTAATAATGTTAGTTGTATACAAAATAACTAGTAGCTATTATAAGACTACGTCGATTACATCAATGACAGGTTTCAACAACTAGAGGGGGGATCACCTAAAAAAAAACCTATAAATATTTATAGTTTACAACATAATTTAGCTAGCCGAATGGTTGGCACGCTGGGTTTTGGATCCTTTGTCCAAGGGGCGGGGGTTCGGTTCGTGGTTTAGCCGGTTATTTGGTTTGGGACAAGGGTCAGTGGCGTGATTCTGTAAGCTCAGTCAGAGTCCAACCAGCTCTAAATGGGTACCTGAAAAAATCTGAGGAAGGTAAGCAAGAAAGGTGCATGAAACCACAGGATGCCTGACCCCCAGCCCCCCATTGTACTTCCTGACTGAAGCGCCTCGAAACGGAGATCAGCACCGCCGGTTTGGAGTATCCTTTACCTTATCTAGGATCAGTTGACGGCTTTTCTTATGCTCTTACATAATTTAATAATCGCTTCAGCAGAAATTAACAATTTAAACCCTTCAATTTTACTTACGCTTAATTGCAAGATGTTAGTTGAAAACAAACTTGCAGGAATATTTTCTTCTGGAATCCCTCAAGAATGACGTCAAGGCAAAACTGACGTCATTTTCGAGGGTTTCTGGCTCTGGATGCTCCTCACATAGATGCTCCTCCCCAAGGACGTATGGGGGGGACATACCTCGAATAACCCACTCCCCCCTCCAAAAAAGCCACATTGTTTCCAGATTTTTGGGTATTTCTTATTCAGATAATAAAACAAAATTACTTTTTTAATTGTTGCCCCCCTCTCCCCGACAAAAAATTCCTACGCACGTGCTTACTCCTCTTAAAATGACAATTTATTTAATAATAAATTGAACTGCTGCTCATCATTACTGAATTCAAATTATTCAGTGGAGTAAACTTACACGCACAAAGGGTGGGAAATCACATCCATAAAATCCAACGAAGAAAAATTCTGTCTCTGGTCGATGCTCCTCCAGCATTTTTTCATAGAACGTAGCCTGCATCCTTAGGGTAACAGGAATTTTAATAGTATTGTTTGCACGCTGTTTGTAGAATTCTGTCAATTCTTCACAGAGTTGTATCCCTTTCTCCCAAGCCTGTACAAAAATGAAATGAATGAAATATGTATGAATGAAATTATACCGTTACTAGAATGAAATTAAATAAAAACAAAGCAATATTTTTGAATAAATATTAGTTCGAATAGGAATAAATCATTTTATTAAACAATGAAAAAAAATCAATCAAAAATATACTGGATATTTCGATTACATGTACAGTGATCATCAGCAGAAATACTTTTTTTATAAAGTTTATCTCTCACTATCAAAGCTCTTTTTATGCTTTTATCCTTAATAAGGTGATTTCTAAGTCCTGAATTGTAAACTTTCTGTTGATAACAATCACTATAAATGTGATCGAAATATCCAGTATATTCTTTTATTATTGTTTTTCACTGTCTAATAAAAATATTTATCCCTACCCGAGCTTGTTATTCATCGCAATGGAGAGGCAGTGTGTTCTTTGATATTACCTATTTTTTTAATGAAAATAAATTGCAACTATAAAACTTGAAACAAACAGGTATGGTATTATTCTATAAATGAAAAGCTCCCTTATATTATTTTATCTATCTTTTCCGCAATAAGATGGGTGCTTTTACTTCCAAGAACACATGACATTTGCCTAATCGAAATGTACTATTCTAGAAACGAAAGTTGGTGGCAAGTTCCACTCTCTACATTGAGCTGAATGTGTGATAAGTTTCAAAATTCGGCCCAAAAAACACATTTTGAGGCTCCAAATTGAGTAACCAGCACCCTAATAGTTAGTGTTTAATTATAAAAAAAAGAATATGTAAGTGGCTAGTGTTGCTGCAGTAGAATATAATGATTGGGTATAGTGTTATACAAGCATATAAGTCTATATGCTAATTAGCACCCTAATAGTTAGTGTTTAATTATAAAAAAAGAATATGTAAGTGGCTAGTGTTGCTGCAGTAGAATATAATGATTGGGTATAGTGCTATACAAGCATATAAGTCTATAGTCACCATACTTTGTATATACTACATACATATTTTGCGATATACTATATGCTATATTTTGTATATAATATAGCCTTCAAAAATGGAAGGGTGTATAAACGGCTTTTAGATAATTTTAAAGTGATTGACTAACTGGAAATGGTTATGAGTACGAGCATTTTGGCCGTATTTGGGCCAAATTTGTTTATTTTGGCGTAAAATGGTGAAAATTTGCATTTTCTCCCGTGTTTAATTTTTGAAAGATTTTGAATACTGTACAACCATTTGTTCGACAAAATTTTTGACAATTTCAGCAGAAAAAAAAATAAGCACGGATCTGAACCAAAATTCGAGAAGAAGATGAAATTTTGTTTTTGCTGATAGGGCCTCGACACCTCCTCTTTAGGATTCTCAAGCATGCTGAGTTTGATAATGTAATTTGCTTCAAGGTCACCTTTGTTTTTTACATTTTTCTGCAACTCTGCAAGTTTTCAACTCACAAGTTTCCTGTAATGTTTTGGCAAAATATTAAAAAATCTAAGCAAAAAGAAACAAAAAAGTAAAAAAATAAACTCGCATTTGGAACCAAACTCGAGAAAAAGACGAAACTTCGTTTTTGGCTGATAGGGCCTCAAAACCTCCTCTTTAGGATCCTTTTATCCTTTTTAGGATATTGAGCTTTATATTAGAATTTCGTTTAATATCACCTCTCTTTTAAGGATATTTTATGGGTTTTTTTCCCTAAAACTGTGCAAGGTTTCTAAGACCAATGAAAAATGGCTATCGTGTTTTAAAACAGAGCCCAAAGCTACAGAAAATGACTCTTACAGGTTATTCTGTAGTTTCTGTTGTTTCTTCTGTAGATTCTGCAAAAACATACAAGTAGGTAGTGATTTTGCAAGGTTAGAGAACTGACCACAAAAGTAAAAATCAAGTAAAAAAAAAGCAAAAAACAAGTAAAAATCTTAAGTAAAGTATTAATTAAATAGTATCAGTTGAATTCGCACAATAAGTACGACTAGCTTTAAATTTAATAAATTTGAAATATTTATAAAAAGAAAATTTTCTGATAAGTATACTGTTATTAATCTTCCAATTTTTATGATTTTTACTTCTATTATTAAAGGCCGTTATTTACTTAGCACTTGATAAGTTGATAGTTATAAATAAGTCATTTTGTTTATACTAAAACACTCTGTCAACCATGGAACGCTTATTTGCCTCAAGAATCTTGGCTTGTTGTGGCCCAAACAATACAACTATAAAATACCGAAAAAACCATAAACATAAAATATCGAAAAAAACATGAAGCGGTTATTTGGCCCAAGAAACTCAGCTTGTTGTGGGCCACAGAATACAGTTATAAAACACCAAAAAAAAAACTATAAACAATACGCTCAATCAAGCAAACATACAAAGTAAATAAAAGGAATAATATACACTAGAATACAGTAAAAACACTTAAGAAACGAGTAACAATTACAATAATAATGATAGTGAAAAACAAAGAAAGCAAAGAAAACAGAAAAGACCAAGCTGAAATTATAATATGAGAAAAAAGAAATTAGACGAGAATGGTAAAGTAAATAAAGTCAGCTATTGCTACCCAATTCAAACAGTCTTGACATTGTGCCTAATCCTGGTGTAAATAAAATAATAAACAAACATTTATTATAAATAAACTTTATAAACTAGAGAGAATAGAGCATAATAGTTAAATAGAGAGTAGAGACAATCGATGTTATAGCATGTGAAAATTAAGTAGGCTTAATCGGCCCTTGAGTATTGGTAATTTATTTTGGATTATTTATCCTTTAATTAATGTAACTTCATCAATATAAATATGGATTAATGTACTACCAAGAACAGTGTCAAAATTAACTCCAGGATTCGAGAAAAAGTTGACACTGGATTTAATATTTCCTGTGAAGCCGAATATAGACAATGCACTTTTTTTTTGCACAAGGAGAAAAGATTATGCCCCAAAACGGAAATGGTGATTCTCCGAAAGCAATATTTGGACCAATGTTATTTAGATTCCTCATTAATAAAGCTGAAATTAACATGACCTCTTACGGCATGACCTTCTATTGTATTCAATTATTACTGTGAGCCCTAATGTAGACGATGAGCTTTTTATTGAGGATAAACTTTATCCCAAAAAGGAAATAATATTTCTCCGGAAACTCTATTTGTACCAACGTTATTTAGGTCCCTCATTATTGAAGCCGAAATTGAAATGACCTTTTATTTGATTTAGTCACTGCAGCGAAGCCAAATTTAGACGATGAGCTTTCTTAATGAACAATGAGAACAAATTTTATCTTAAAAAGAAAATGATGCTTCTCAGGGAACTCTTTTCGACCATATTTATTTAACAAACAAATACGAATTTGAAACAATAGGGAAAATCTTTTCAAGACAGTGGAAATCAATTCTGTGAATATTTTGGCAACATGTCCAAGGGTCGTCTTCAGCACAATACGAGAAAGAGAGAGAAAAAAAAATATGTATATATAAACAAACTTACATTAAAATGCGAAAATTAAAACTAGTAATGTTAAAAACTTTTTTTTTAAACAGCCCTAGCATCCTTACTTCAACGAAGTTCAACCAGGACTGGCAAAAAGAATGAAGTGAGATGATAAACTCATTCAAACAAAACATAACAAAGTGATTAAATGCAATTTCTCAGAGCCAACCTTGCATTTTTAGCAGCCTGTCTTACAGACCTTTTCAAAACTGGAACAATACTATTATAAATTAGTTTAGTGAAATATTTTGTTAGATCGTTTTTAACTAAATTTGAGTATAAAGAATTTAGTGAGTACTCCCCTAAGTCCCTGTTCAGAGAAATATTATTATTTATTTTGAGACTAATTTCGATTGATCCCTTATTAATAAAGCTGAAATTGAAACAGCTTTAACACAGGGGATTCGAGACTGTCTAGCTATTTTATATATTTATTTTATATATAATATCTATTTTATATATTTATGTCTAGCTATAAATGCAAAAGCATACCTTTCCTTTATCAAAATAATCAATGATCTGCAAATACAGCTCCTCTTTTCGCTTCCACTCAGGCTCTTCCGGCCTCTTTCCATTTGATGGCAGAACTGAATTGCTCCAAAGCAGCATTTTCGCATAAAGGAACAAGGTCATCCCTGCTTCGATGTTATTTTCAGCGGTTACATGAAGGCCATGCAGCTTATAGACGTAACGCACATACATATCTTGTCTATCTATTTCATCTTTGTAAAAGTTCTAAAATTAAATTCAAAGATTAGTTGAGGCCTTTCACAATTTGAAAAATAATGGTCACTAGCCTGCTGGTAGTTTATCTATGAAGTTTATATAAGCTTAGAGACGTAACGCACATAGATATCTTGTCTATCTATTTTATTTTTACAAAAGTTCTAAAATCAAATTCAGAAACTATTCGAGGCTTTTTAAACTTGACCGATAATGGTCACCGGCCTGTTGATAGTTTAGCTATGGAGCTTATAGATATAACGCACATACATATTGTGTTTATCAATTTCATTTTGTAAAAGCTCTGAGATCAAGTCAAAAAAAAGATTACTGGAGGTTTTTGATAACTTGACCAATAATGGTTATTAGCCTGTTAACAGTTTAACTACAATTGACCGTTCAGTGAAAAGGTCTGTTGACGGTAAAGCTGCAGTTTGTAATTTAACTGGAACTCTTGACAGTCAGTTACTGTTCGTTGACAGTATCCAGGTACAGAGGATTTATTCTCGAGGGGTAAGCAATTCAGAAATTGAAACTTCAAAAAGAGATAGAAAAAAAAAAGAATTCTGCAAAAAATATAGAAAATAATAAGACAATTTCTAAAATTCGAGACTGGAAAGGGGGGGGGCAACGCAAGTGCTTGGTTTACAGGCATTTTGAATACTAATTTCTTATTAAACGACGATATACTAGCAAGACTGATGAACGAGTAGAAAGAACAACAGGGTATATAAAATAGGAACTTGAAAGTTTAGCCATAAACAAAGTTTGCCACCTTACGAGTAATATATGCCGCTTGTGGGAGTAATCTATTATCTTACGGACCATTACGAAAGGTCATATTGCTTAAACAGTTTTTAGTATTTTTTTTTGAAGGTGAGAAAATGTCAGATGAAACATTTAGCCGTGAAAGTAAAGAAATGTCACATTATTTAGATAGTTAAAGGTCAGATATGATCTTCATGAGTGACAGTTAAAAAAGGTCATATAATATAGATAATTTCTAGTATATGGTCCTTACAAATTCTTAATATTCTAGCAAAATAGCCATTTCCCTTCCCGAAGTCAAATTAGCTACGCTCGGATACCATATAGGGTATGTGCAATATCTTCTAATAAACATTCCCAAATCCCGTCTACATTAATCAGTCAGTTCTACAGGAAAATACAGAACTATAAGTCTTACTTTTTACTTTTTAGTCACAAAGTGTGCAACTACCCCCTAAGCCTATATACTAAAATTTGTTGATTTTACAGTTTTTTACTTTAAATTAACACAATGTGGAATTATCTACCCATTATCTACCTTATCTACCTTTTGATCAGAGTTAAAAAATACTATAAACTCAACTAATCAGCAAATATCTTTAAACAGCATAAGCATAGATACAGGCTTTAGGAAGGACACATTACTGGATAAAAAGATAAATGATAAGGATGCTCCAGAGCTATTGGTGACGCATAGGGTATTGAATTAAAATTTCAGTTGCTTGTTCTTTGTTACAGGGATAAGTAGCAAGCCTGTCCCCCAACCTTTCTGTATCGGGGGTAAATCCCTGGGCCCGGTATTACCAAACATATCGTCAATCTACTGAACTACCACAGGATATACTACTAAATATTTCCAGAAATTTTGAGAAAAATCAAACGATGTGTTCCAGTTTATTGCTACTTCATGTCTTTCGGATACATCACTTGAAATTTCGTAATTTTTTTCTTTATCGTCAACCTTGGTTGAAAGTCTGGTTAAGCGTGAATAATTCAGTGTTTCAAAGTTAGACATGCGACATAAGGAACTCTCATATATGGCTTAGGCCCAGGTGTCCCCTCACCATCACCATCACCTTGTTCAATTCTTTTATTTATTGTTGTCTCGTGTTTTTTCTTCTTGTTCATGATCCATCTATATAATTTTATTTTGCGTTTGTGGGTAATAAATAAATATACACAAAATAGACACTGCGTTTTACATCATAGTCCACATAGCACCCCTGACTTAGTAAAGGGCGACTTTTTTCCGATACATTATTATTGTTTTACTCCATCCTCCTCCTCATACAGAACAAATGTTCTTGGAAAGTTTGGGGATAGATCTTTTGATTACAAATCAAAATACTTGGGATTCTTTATAGAGCCCAATCATTTAGAGCGCAGCCTACCGCCCTTTCAACGTCCCACATGCCCCCAAGCCCTTTCTGCATCCTCATATGTCGTAGGAACTAAGTTTCAAGACCGCGACTTTAATAACTTGCCAGTAAATTATATGCCTTACCAAGCAAATTATATATACTTACAATTATATCTTACCAACAACTTACCAGTAAATTATATGTGCAGCTCATTTGTTTATTGAGATTTTCATCCCCATAAAGGACCATTCTGTAATCCAAGAGCCTTTCAAGTAATCTCGTCAGTGACGTGACGAATGAAAGACAATTTTCACGCCATGATAGATCACAGTTTCTAGCCTTCTCCATTAGTCTGCAAATAGAATAGAAATGAATTATCTGTCACACCCAACATAAAATTTATAATTTTGATAAAAATAACTAATCAAAAATTGGCAGAGATTCATTTTAACTAATCTGCTGAACTTGTCTATGAGATTAACACTTACTGATTTTTGAGTCCTGGAAAAGAACTCAATGATCCTTTTAATGGCTGCAGCGATAGCTGTAACCAAGTAAAAAACGAATCAAGTCCAAGGTAACCAAAAATTTAGAAATATATTTATAAAAAACTATGTGATGATAAAAAGACTGCCATTTTTAGTTTTTTGGCCATCTGAATACGGCTCCATATTTCTTTTTCTGGAAATTCCAACATTTTATGGCCTGAAAAAACGATTTAGATAGGTCAGGGCTTCGGGAAAATTCCTTTGTAACAAAAACCTTGGAAAACATTTTTCATGTGAATTACGTCACATTCATATGCGTTTAAAGAGCATCTTAAATCATTTTTCCTGGGATAATTGAATCGTTTTTGGTAACTATGACGCATAATAAGTTATGCAAGATGATGAATAACTCTGAAATCTAAAGCAGAAGACATGGAACAATCGACAGTGATAATTAAAGTGAATATTTGACAATCTATGACTTAAAACTAAGGAGTAATACGAGAATTACACTAATGCGTAATTTAGAAATTTTCAGAGAGTACATTCAATGGAACATACTTGGTTGTTACTGAATTATATAAAAACGTAATTAAAGCAAAAATATATTTACTGCGCAAAAGCTAAAAAGGAAGTTTATTCGGTATCTATGAACAGCTAACTAAAAGGCGCAAAAAAAATTACTCAGGTACTATGAACGAAAATGAATCCCAACAAGATCTGCGGCTCGAAGATATGCAACAACCAGTGTCGCGACGAATCACAAATGAAAATTATGGACAAAAGAATCTGCAGTTATAAGACAAGTGAGAGCGAAGATCACATCAAATCGTAAACAAAAATGATGATCGACGAAATCTGCGTTAAGAGGAGAAGCAACAGCGATAATCAAATAATCCCAGGAAAATACTCATCCCTTAAAATATTATACAAAATGATGAATGAGTCTGAATAGCTAAAATAAAAGGCATGGAACAAGCAAAAGCGAGAATCACATTGAATCGCAAAAAAAAACGTACAACGAAATCTACAGTTAAAAGACCAATCAAAACTACTGCGAAGTGAGACAAAATGTTTTTTTTAGCGCCACTCAGACAAAAAGTAAGTGGAATTAATATTGAGATTGTTGATCGACTTCAAAGAGAAATTGAATTCATGGCAGAATTTCTTAATTCAACTAAAATTACTGATTTCCCAAACCATGACTTAAAACTAAAGAATAACACGATAATCATGCTAATGCGTAATTTAAACGTTTTAGATGGTGCGTACCATGGAATATGCTTAGTTGTTCTTCAATTAAAGCAAAAATATAATTACTGTGGAAAAGAAGGAAACGAAGGTTTTTGGTATCCATGATGACATGCAAAATTATACAAGAATAGCTGTTGGGATGGCAATTCGCGCCCACCAGGGCCCCCCCGCGCGCGTAATTCGTTACGCGTCATATTAGTTACGCGCCATTGTAGTTGTGTCCCTGTGTCCCACCTGTGAATATAGATAGATATATATATATTTTTTAACTACGTAAAACTTGCGAATATACAACATTCTTGGCTGTCCCATCGTCTGTGCATATAAATAGATTGTCAGGTTTACCGACTCTTGAACATGCAACATATAATTGTCCATGGGAAAAACAATCTGTATTCAGATCTATACCTCATTATTCTAATGATTGCCCTTGAGCTTTGTTGATGGTGATTGCTAATCGAACATTCCCTGTGTCCCCGTCGTCATTTATATATCCCCTTGTGCCCCCGGGCGTCCCCGTTGTTGTTGTTTCCCTGTATCCCAGTCGTCATTTGTGTCCCAGTGTCCCAGTCTTTAATTTCTCTTTGAGTGTCGCGGTCGTCATTTATATTCCCTGTGTCCCGGTCGTCATTTTTGTCCCGGTCGTCATTTGTGTTCCGGTGTCCCGGTCTGTAATTTCTATTTGAGTGTCCTGGTCGTCATTTATATTCCCTGTGTCCCGGTCGTCATTTGTGTCCCGGTGCTTTGTTGATGGTGATTGCTAATCGAACATTCCTTGTGTCCCGGTCGCTTTCTCTTTGAGTGTCCCGGTCGTCATTTATATTCCCTATGTCCCGGTGTCCCGGTCGTCATTTGTGTCCTGATGTCCCGGTCTGCAATTTCGTCAGTCAATAAACATGACGTCAGTCGACACACACACATGACGTCACTCGACTGACCCACAGACAAACAACTTATTTTTATATATATAGATTATGAATGAATCCAAACAGCTAAACCTAAACGTATAGAAAAATGTTTAAGATTCAGTTTAAAAATCTTCGTCTAATTTATTTTTTCTCATATTATAATTTCAGCCTGGTCTTTTCTGTTTCCTTTACTTTTTTGTTTTTTACTATCATCGTTATTATAACTATCACTTCTTTCCTAAGTGTTTTACTGGATTCTAGTGAATATTCTTCTCTTTGTTTATTTTGTATGTTTGCTTGATTTAGCGTACTGTTTATGGTTTTTTCGGTGTTTTATTATTGTATTGTGTAGCCTACGACAAGTCGAGTTTCTTGGACTAAATAACCGTTTCACCTTTGACACAGTGTTTTAGTATATATAAAATGACTTATTGATAACTATCAATTTATCAAGCATTAAGTAAATAACGGCCTTTAATAATAGAAGCCGAAACACTAGAAAATGTAACATTAATAACAGTATACTTATAAGAAAAATTTACTTTTTATAGATTTTTTAAATTTATTAAATTTAAAGCTAAACGTACTTACTTTTTGAATTTAACTGATACTATTTAATTAATATTACATACTTTCTTCTCGAAAAGCAATCTTGTAGTTTATAAGACACTTGCAACTTTACTTATGATTTTTACTTGTTCATCACTACTTTTGTGGTCAATCCTTAACCTTGCAAAATCACTACCTACTTGTAAATTTTTGCAGAATCTACAGAATATCCTGTAAGAGTGATTTTATGTAGATTTTGGGCTCTGCCTTAAAACACGATAGTCATTTGTCATTGGTCTTAGAAACCTTGCACAGTTTTAGGGGAAAAACGTAAAATATCCGTACGAAAAAACTATAAAATATCAGTAGGTGTCGATATCCCATCAGGCAAAAACGAGGTTTTGTCTTTTCTAGATTTTGGTTCCAAATGCGAGTTTTTTGTTTATTTTTTCCTCAAATTTTTTAACATCTAGTCAAAAAAAATTACAGAAAACTTGTGAGTTAAAAACTTGCAGAGTTGAAGAAAAAAGTGTAAAAAAATTAAAAGAAAGGTGACCTTCAAGTAAATTACAATATCAAACTTAGCATGCTTGAGAATCCTAGCCCAAGTAAAACCTAATTTTAAGAACAACTCTTCACATTTTTTTTTTTTTTTACTTTCAAATTCATTTGCCAGTTTTCATTTGTTTTTTGTTTTTTTTTCCTTGGGCTTCTCATTAGTAACAAGACGTTCAGTACTACTTTCATTTTGTGAAGTTGATGGCCCATAACTATAGTATAGTAGTTTTTATAGTAGTTTAACTATAGTATAGCTATAGTAGTAACTATAGTAGTTTTTTCCTTTGGCTGCTCATTAGTAACAAGACGTTCAGTACTACTTTCATTTTGTGAAGTTGATGGCCCATAACTATAGTATAGTAGTTTTTATAGTAGTTTAACTATAGTATAGCTATAGTAGTAACTATAGTAGTTTTTTCCTTTGGCTGCTCATTAGTAACAAGACGTTCAGTACTACTTTCATTTTGTGAAGTTGATGGCCCATAACTATAGTATAGTAGTTTTTATAGTAGTTTAACTATAGTATAGCTATAGTAGTAACTATAGTAGTTTTTTCCTTTGGCTGCTCATTAGTAACAAGACGTTCAGTACTACTTTCATTTTGTGAAGTTGATGGCCCATAACTATAGTATAGTAGTTTTTATAGTAGTTTAACTATAGTATAGCTATAGTAGTAACTATAGTAGTTTTTTCCTTTGGCTGCTCATTAGTAACAAGACGTTCAGTACTACTTTCATTTTGTGAAGTTGATGGCCCAGAACTATAGTATAGTAGTTTTTATAGTAGTTTAACTATAGTATAGCTATAGTAGTAACTATAGTAGTTTTTTCCTTTGGCTGCTCATTAGTAACAAGACGTTCAGTACTACTTTCATTTTGTGAAGTTAATGGCCCAGAACTTTGATTCAGATCTTCATGAGCCTTTTCTTTAGGAGCCATTTATCCATCGTTAATTTTTGTTGTAAATTTCACTTACGTACATGAATTAATACACTGACGTACCGTTTAAACAGGATTAGGTGTCTGCAGAATAACAGAACACACCACAAATGTTTTATCCATACTTAGTTTTTGTTTCAAGTTTTTTTTCTTTAAACTTTTCTTTGCTGTTCGTTATCTTATCGTATAACAATAGTATTAAGAATTTTATTCAAGTACTTTCCACGACCTTTATGACTTTTAACCTTCCTTATTTGCAAATTTCGGTTAAAATATGTCAAAATATTTCAAACATGATTTTTTTATTTATTTTATTTTATTTATTTTTTTTATATATATTTTTTTCGTAGCATAAAGGTAATTTTCAAAAATAAAAGGCTAAAAATGACAAATTTACGGTTTTGATTTAAACCAAACCAGAACTTTTTGTTAGCATACAAAGGGCCCAAAAAAAAAAGTATAAGATATAAAATGAAAAAAGAACTTACAATTCTCTTAGTTGCTCCCTTTGTAAAAAAAAAAGAATAATAATTCAAAAAATATAAAACAAATACGAAACGAAACAGTTTAATACTATACACCTTATTCTAGCCTAACATTCAATAATACTCAATAAATTCTGAGATATATATTTAATTGTTCATAATTTTAACTGTTAAAATACTAGTAGCTCGTAGCACTAATCAAAGAACATTAGAGGATTGTAAAACCGGGGACCGGCAAAATAAAAATCACCAGTGCTATCTTGTGTTCGGCACTTCTTGGATTTTTTTTAAGCTTCTTAATTGTTGTTTTTCTCAGAAACCAAGATGACCCACCTATTATTATAGTAATGTTAGTCAGTTAATTACAGTCAGGTAATTACACTAATTTTCTTTTGATTATTAAGCGCAAAAAATGCCAAAAAAGTGTCTACGCTTATAAGTCACCTTTATAAGTTACAAGTCTTGTAAGTTACTCTCTGGCACAAGCCTCATCTAGCATATCTTATCTATATCTCATGGATGATCTATTTCTTCTCTATATCTCATCTATATCTAGTCTTACCGAAGTATTTTTGAACTCGTGGATGTGCCTGTTGACCTACTTGTTTATTCTAGCAAATTTTTATTAAAGAGTATAGGTAACTTATAAGAGCGGAAAATGACGCTAGTATCAACGAAAATAACTACCAACATCATTTAGTAGCCAATCTGGCGATACTGTTTTTAAGGTTTGTAGTCGTTTTTCTCTCAAGAACTGAGAGATCAGACGCTTATTACTATGCTAATTTTACCAATTACACTAATTAAATTAATTATTTTTATTATTACTCTGCAAAAATGCCAAGGGTCATCAAACACTAAGATGGCGTTGATAGTTTTTTTCGACACTGCCGCCAGTTCCCACTATTATGAGGTACCAATACTCTTGTCAATACTCTTTGACTTTCTATCTTATCCGATATTTACAGCAATCTTTACAGCAGTACAATTCCTGTCCGATATTACAATTCCTTATCCGATTCCTTATCCGATATTTACAATTCCTTATCCGATATTTAAGTACAAATTCCTTATCCGATATTTACAGCAATCTTTATCCAGTACAATTGCTGTATTGTTGTAAGCCAACCAGAAAAAAATATCATTTGTACCTTTTCTAGTACCATTTTATGGAGGGGAGAGTCTTGCCCCAGAATTTTTGTATGGATTAAGTATTTATTGGCCCAAGGATTTACGATGGAAAATTTCAAACTGATCGGAGACAAAAAGCTTTGGCTCATTTTCAGATATCCTTGCCCCCTCCCCCAACAAAATCTTAGTCTTATTGGCTCAAAGAATGGTCACTGGAAGTCTCAAGCTAGTCGAACACCATTTCATTAAAAAAACCAATGTTCAAAAATTGGCAATTTGCAATATTTACGGTCCTTGCCCCATGGACTGTGGGTAAGTTACACCGTGGACCAGCAAGCCCCAGCAAGTTGCAAGTTACACCAGCAAGTCCCATGGACTGTGTGAAAATTACAGCAATGAGCATATAGGTAACAGGGAACTTCATATTTTCAAACTCGCAGGAAACCTAAATGGTCTCGACCTTATAAAGATAATTTGTCCTAACATTTAGAATTCTACTCAAATATTTTGACGACTTTCAACCTTCAAAAAAAGGAATAAAAATGGAAAAGAATAGACTATATAAGGAATAAATTACATAATTAAATAATAAATTATATAAATAAATTAGATACTTTATAATTGTATCAATTATAATAAGTAATAATAAATAAATAAAATAAAGGTTTTATTCTGATTTTCAGATGAAATGGACCCACGGACTAATATCTTATCATTTGGACAATTTCTAAGACCGGAACATTAAAAGAACAAATAGAAAATTAAAAATACAGTAGGGGATTTTGACAAACCTATTTAATATTTTCAATGTTAGATATAACCTTAATGGATTTTTTTTACTAATTTGTAATTTGTAATTAAAATTTGTAATAATTATTATTTTTTTATTAATATGTTTTAGTAATTTAGTAAAACGTCACAAATTCCTCATTTCCAGCTTTTGCTATACATTAGTGTAAATGTTTTTTGAACCGATCTTACCAATCTTAAATTATTATTCTCGTCTTTTTTTATTGGGGAGGGTGTACTATGACCAATTAACCAAATATGACACCTTCCTCACCGTTCAGCAGCGGGTCTTATTTCTAAGCCTTCTTCAGTAAACAGTGGATGCAAGTGAATTCTGGCTCGTGAAAAAGTGTATTTATGATCCATATTTAATAATTTAACAAACTCCTCAGACAGCCTTATTTCAATCGATCTTAGGAACTCCAGTTCTATATTATTAGCTTTCTAATTTATGTTTTTCCGCTGTTTATTCTGTTAATTTCTAATTTCTTTATAAAATATTAAATTATAAACTTGGTTCCTTCATTATTATTATTACTCCTTATTCACAGGGGGGGGGGGACATTCTATGACCAGTTGATCAAACGTGACACCTGGTTCGCCGTTCCAGAAGATGCCCTTCCGTCATAAGGGAGAATGGTGGCACCCAAATCACAAAAAAAATTTCTACTACACAATCCTCTACTCCATAATCACATTTTTCTGCCCAAATCTCTTTGTTTACCTTATATTCTTTTCTTCTCATTATATTGCCAAGAGTATAAATGCATCTAAATAAAGAGCTTTTTGGTTTTTCTTTTTTTTTTAACTTTTTTTAACTGTATTTTGTAATACGCCTGAGTCAACCAAGTACTTCACCATCTAAATATTTAGGGGCAAGGACGAGAAAATTGTCTAGGGGTGCAGGATCTTGGCTTCCAAAATGTGTCTTATGGTTCAAATATTAATTTTAGGTAATTCCACAAAATATAAAAGAGAATAACCAGCTTAAAATGTCAGTCATTTGTATACAAGGCCACGAAAAATTAAATGAATTTTAATACCAAAAATATGAAAAGTTCAACTTACATAGTGTTAAATAGTTCTTTATATTGCTGATCACCCTTATTCTCATTCACGAGGAAATCCAGCTTTTCGACTAGTTCATATTCAACCTAAAAATAATATATGGCTTAATACTAGTGCCCAGAAGATCAGAAAGTCACCTCTAAGAAGATGGTGTGCTTGAAAACATTCCGATATTTTGATTGGTTTACAAATTTATACAGACAAGCCAATCAGGTTTTAAAGAAAGGCCAATGCGAATTTACCCGAATGTTCAAAAGATTAACCTTCTCTTTTTTCACATTTTTCACAAAAAAAATGATTGGCTTACAATAAATAAAACTAGTGTCTTAGGTCCTCTTTACTACTGCTGTAACACATATGGGGGCTACATAGCTGTAGATAAATAAGGCTATACTACAGAATTTGACACGAAGCTCTGATAATATCGGGGGAATTACCTGCATTCCGTTTCAGCCCCATCATCAGAACTATTTTTTTTTTAATCCCCTTTTCTATCACCGTAACAAATGGGTTTACAAATTTTGCAATTAATTATCGTGCTGCAAATTTACTATTCTCAATGAACTCTCAGAGCAACCATTATTAGAGGAAAATAACCCCAACGGACGCACCTCTGCTTGTTACAAAAATAGGCGTTGGGTATACATTTTTCGAAAGTGCTAATTAACATACCGGAGTTCTTGATGAAAGGACCTCCAGTGAACTAATCTAAAGTTAGTTTAATTAAGAATTTGATTCCCTTTCTAGTAAGCTTAAAATAGAGGCCTTTCTATTAGTGTTGAAAAATTTGAATATTTTCCCATCAATGGTAATAACGGATTTAGGCTAATTTGCAACAAGAATATTTTCCGGTTTCCGATATTATCATTAATGTGGGGTAATCTCATTCTGCTTCAGCTCGAGATTTGAAGTCGATGCTAACTTCAAATATTCAAGAAAGAATTAGAAAGACACTAGCTTAAATAATAAGGCTAAATGGTATCTATCGTCGTGATTTTTTATATTATGTTTTTAGTACAGTTCCCTTCCTGTATGTTCTCTATTCTTCTCTTCTTTTTCAACATGTTAATATTTGGAATTTTTCTTCAATTCATGTTTGCTATTTAATTATTGTAAGGTTTTACTTGGCTTCCAAATTTGTTTTAATACCACCAAATTAGTTCTAAGATTTAAAACTAAAGAATCATTGGAATTAGCTATGAATAAGATAGAAAATTTTAATTGTAGATCCGATATATTCTACCTATGGATAACCCTTTCCTTTTTTTCCAAAATTTACATAATCCTTTTTTTCGTAGTTTTCAGTTATGAGGTAAGCCTATTAAAATCGTTGTTGTGTTTCATTTGTTGAAGTATTTTAGAACTATATATATTTACCTTATGTATTTAATATATTCAACGATTTTGATGAAAACAAATAAGTTGAACGCGAGTGCTGTTATTTTACATATTCTGTAATTAACTTTTCAGAAAAAAATTTCCAAAATAGTAATCTTCAAAAAATCTGAGATTTAAAAATAGAATACAGGATGCCGGTAGGAATTTGTACTGACGTCTCATCTCCCCTCCCCCCTAAAAAATTATCATGACTTATAGCAATTTTTTATATTTATTTGTAGAACTTTGCTAGTTTTTGCTGTATCGATGAATTCACACGCTATTCTAAAACATTGCAGAGTGCATGAATTGCACGCAACAGTTTCTGTGATTTATTGAATGTGCATTCTGTTAATCAACATCCAAAAAGCAATTCCACAGATATTCCAAAACAAAATTTAAAAAAAATCAGGCTTAAAAAGACAATAAAGAATGAACGTAGAAACTCGTACAGATATCTCCCAAAAATTTCCCTTCCTCCCAAAAAGTTTAAGACTTACGGTTTTCATGAATTTATTTACTCCTAATGAAAATTGCATGAAACGCATGAATTGCAACTCCCCCTCCCGTAAAAATATTGAATGCGCATTCTCTTATTAAACAAACTATGGATCTACTACCTTTAAAGAAAGTTCTGAAACATTAATTCCAAAAAAATCAGGTTTAAAGATAGAATAAAGAATAAAGATTAGAATAAGAATTCTCCCGTTCCAAAAATATAAAAACTCACCAACTTGTGATTTCTTTGAAAACTTGGTAAATACAGATATTAAATTTTGGAAGAAGAAAACCAAGTGGGAACACTAAATATCCCAAACACTTAAAATAAGATCATTGTTTAATAGAAATTTTTGAAATGTTTTTCTTTTTTCTCAACGCCTTTTGAATTAAAAGAGAATTAAAAAAAAATTGGATTGTGACTTAATTACGCTTTGAAAAAAAATTTAGGACTTGCAGTTTTGGTTAATTCATTCACTCTTAATAAAATTACATGAAATGAACGAAGTGAACTTAACTCTCCCTTAAAACTATCATATATTCATGTTGTTATTCAGCATACTCTGTATTTGTTACTTTGAAATAGGACTCTCGTATATTGGTAACTTTCTATCTCTCTAGAGTACTCCCCCTTTTACATTCACACAGAGACTCTTTTAGTTTCATGTATCTCAATTTATGATAGATTTACAAAACATTTTTAACTAATGAACGAATACCTTAAAATATAAATATGTCTTTATATCTATAAATTGTACAATCTGTATGATTATATAGATAAATACAGGAGCGTAATTTATTATGAGGAACCTGGGACTGCTCTCTATCCCCTGGTTTCCCCCTCCCAACCCCAGTTTAACCCTCCCACTGAGAGTCCAAAATATTTTCAAAGCCAAGATAAGCCTGGATATTTCACGCATCCAGAGAAACGGGTTAGTTTTCTTTAGTATATATTTGTCATTATGGTATTATATGGCTCATTTTTTTAGTTTTCACAGTCATTTACACTTTGTTTGGGAAAATCGACTCCAAATTTGCCCCCCCCCCCCCCACCTCAGGAATTATGAGAAATAACACCATTGGATAAATATCTATATGATCTATATAAAGATTTTAAAATGGTGATAATTTATTTTACTAATAATATCTCTGAAAGACAATAATAATTTAAATAGATTTTATAGAAACTTGAAAATATTATCAATATTTAAAGATACTTAAAGGTATTAAAGGTTTAGTTTTACCCTAAAAGAAAACTCAGTCAGGAATTGATATACTTTATACTTACTTTTTATATATAATTTAAAATGAAGATTCTCATATATGGGTAATTTATTATTTATCTAACTATTTGTTCTTTCTTGAATCATTGAATCATTTTTTGAATCATTTAAAAATCATTGTTAATCTGGGAGGGGGTATACTTACACCTAGCTTAATTTAGTGAAGTTATAACTTATAGCAATTAAAATAAGCTCAATAGAATAAAAGGTCCTCGAAATTCTATAGGTTTTTTGATGGTTTTAAATCTATTACTTTAAACGAGCTGCCGGATGTACCTGCGAACTTAATGTCTCCAAGTATTTACGGTTCTCAATATAGAATTCGTCCTTCAAAGAGGAGAAATTCACGTCTCTTTCACCAACCAAACCTGCTACAATTCATCCCCATAGAAGAAAGCCCCTGTAGAGCCATTAAGGACTAACGATTAAAATAGGGCATCCAAATTTTTAAGAACTACTTGAACGGCTTTCAGAAGGGAAAAGCCTTTGATTTATATATGTATATTGAGGGCGAAATACAGGATTTCGCCCTCCTTACTTTCAGTTTAATGCTCCTTACTTTCAGTTGAAAAAACTTGTTTTTTTTTTATATTTAACAATAATAGAGATTGAAAGTCTTTGGGAGATCCCGGTTTCAAATAAACTTGGAGCACTTAAGACATTGTTGTCCTTTGCCCACAGCTGAAGAGGCAGAGGTATCAGAGGGACCAACAGTTAACCTCATGCCCCCTACCTTTTATTTCAAAAATGATTACAGTTTTCCGACTGGGAGAAGTAATTACCTGCCTGCCTTTTTGTTTAAAAGTTGATAGTAAAACAACAACAGGTAAAAATAATGGAGAATTTATGAATAATGGACCAATGGAGAATGGAAGGATACGGTGAGATTTTTCTTAAACCTTCAATGAAAATTTTGAAGGGAAAAACCTTTGATTTATATATGTATATTGAGGGCGAAATTTAAATGAAGTAAAGCATTTTTTTTTTTTTTTTTTTTACTAACTAAGACAATTTAAATAAATCATTTTTCGGTGCACATTAACTGATTTTAAGTATAAAAAGTATAAAAAGTATAAAAAGGAAACTTTACTTGTTTAAAATTGCCATGAACCTTCTGTTCACATTCCATCATGTCAAAAAATACACCCAGTATTCTGGTTCGAAGATCTGCCTCCGGTATTAGCGTAACCTCTAAGAACTGAGAAACCAAACCAGGGATAAAACTTGCCTGGTAGTCACCTGCAATGAAGCATACAGTTATATATTGAAAATATTTAACATGTTTTTTAAAGTTTTTTCCCTTTCTGTGTCACTTTTTGAAAAAGATTACCAGGGATAAAAGAATAAGCAATGGAGGGGAGGATGAGAATATACATAAGAGTAGAGTATAGATCTTCCTTATATTTTAGACTCATAGCCACCTCATGTATAGTTGGAGGCGGTTTTAGGGGAGAGAAAGAGAGGTATTTGCCCTGGGCGCAGATATTTTAGGAGCGGGTTACAATCATTTTGTATATTTTTGAAATTTTATTATTAAAATAACGTAGATGGCGCTGTTAATAAATGAAAATAATTGATGAACTATTAATTAATCAATCAATCAAATAAAAATAACTTAAAGAATGAAAAATAATTAAATAATGATAATTAAATAATTTAAATTATTAAATTTTTTAAATAAAATTATTAAATAAAAAAATTAATTACCCAGTAGATTTTTTTGCAGATTCTGACGTTATTTTGAGAGATGGTTATGATGTTCTTGGCGATAATATCCGTGAAAAGAAAGTGTCTAAGTATGTTTTTTATGTGATTTTGTTGCAAGTGATCATGTATCCCATGAGAATGTTTTTTTCTATTTTTTATTTTAATTGTCAAGGTTTGAATTCTTCTTATAATTATTTAGTTTATTTAAGTTCAATAGTAGGAAATATTAGTGCAATAGATTTAGCTGAAACATGGTTGAAGGATCGTTTTGATTCTTTATTGGCAATTAATGGTTATACTTGTTAGGACCAAGATATAAGAGACACGGTGGCGTGGCCTTTCTACGTTAAGTCGTGCCTTGAGGTTAAGGTAAGGGACGACCTTTGTGTTTGTGTTGAGATGGTGTTTGAAAGTTTGGTAATTGAGGTAGTTCTGGCGAATCGAAGCTTTTTTTTTGTGGTTCTATATAGACCTCCTTCGGCATCTAGTCAGATTTTTGGTCAATTGGAATACAATGGAAACGCTACCATTATCTGTAAGTCCATGTGTTACAATGGGGGATTTTAATCTTGATATCAGTTTACAAAATGGTAGAATTTGCCGTAATTTTTATGATACTTGTTTTCTTTTAATATGAATCCTTCAATTAATATTTGTACATGGATTACTAAGACTTCTGCGACGGTGATTGATAATATTTTTGTAAACTGTAATTATAAAAAGTCGCGTGTTATCACTAATGATGTTTCTGACCATTGTGGAATAATGACAGCTTTTGAAGTTGATGGATTTACGTTTAGATCTCCAGGAATTGACAATGAGAGATTTTACATTAGTTCTTTACATTAGACTTCTTTGTTTTGTTTTTGTTTGTTTTTTTTAAAGCTAGAGAATTTTGATTGGTCATTTTGAGTAGTTATTGTACGTCTTCTGAAAAGTTAGATCATTGGTATCAGAAAATAAGTGACGTTTTGAACGAAAAGTGTCTAAAGAAAAACATATTCTAGACAAAACCAAGGAAACCCTGGGTAACGTCAAGTTTAGTAAATTCAATTAATCGAAGACATTATCTTTATAAGTTGGGTGTGATAAGTGGTAATGAGAGTGATAATATAGCGTTTAATAATTATAATAGTACTTTAAATAAGCTCAAAAGGAAGGCTAAAAGGGAATATTATTTTAAGGAATTTTAAAACTGTTAGGATAATCCAGCAAAGACCTGGATGAAAATTAAGTCATTGGAAATAATGCTAGTCAGCCACCATATTTAAATCAGCGGGATGATACAGGTCAACTTGCCGAAGGAATGGCTTCCCATTTTTCTAATATAGGTTATAAAATAAAAAATTCGATCGAAGTTTATCCTGAGGATGGAACTTTTAAACAATATCTGGACCCTTCATGTAATATGAGCATTTGGTTTACAAATGTGACTGATCAAGAAGTGATTGACATCGTGTGATCAATGAATACCAGAGCTATAGGATCTCATTATATGAGCATTTGGTTTACAAATGTGACTGATCAAGAAGTGATTGACATCGTGTGATCAATGAATAGCAGAGCTATAGGATCTCATTATATGAGCATTTGGTTTACAAATGTGACTGATCAAGAAGTGATTGACATCGTGTGATCAATGAATACCAGAGCTATAGGATCTCATTATATGAGCATTTGGTTTACAAATGTGACTGATCAAGAAGTGATTGATATCGTGTGATCAATGAATAGCAGAGCTATAGGATCTCATTATATGAGCATTTGGTTTACAAATGTGACTGATCAAGAAGTGATTGACATCGTGTGATCAATGAATAGCAGAGCTATAGGATCTCATTATATGAGCATTTGGTTTACAAATGTGACTGATCAAGAAGTGATTGACATCGTGTGATCAATGAATACCAGAGCTATAGGATCTCATTATATGAGCATTTGGTTTACAAATGTGACTGATCAAGAAGTGATTGACATCGTGTGATCAATGAATACCAGAGCTATAGGATCTCATTATATGAGCATTTGGTTTACAAATGTGACTGATCAAGAAGTGATTGACATCATGTGATCAATGAATAGCAGAGCTATAGGATCTCATTATATGAGCATTTGGTTTACAAATGTGACTGATCAAGAAGTGATTGACATCGTGTGATCAATGAATACCAGAGCTATAGGATCTCATTATATGAGCATCTGGTTTTCAAATGTGACTGATCAAGAAGTGATTGACATCGTGTGATCAATGAATAGCAGAGCTATAGGATCTCATTATATGAGCATTTGGTTTACAAATGTGACTGATCAAGAAGTGATTGACATCGTGTGATCAATGAATAGCAGAGATATAGGATCTCATTATATGAGCATTTGGTTTACAAATGTGACTGATCAAGAAGTGATTGACATCGTGTGATCAATGAATACCAGAGCTATAGGATCTCATTATATGAGCATTTGGTTTACAAATGTGACTGATCAAGAAGTGATTGACATCGTGTGATCAATGAATACCAGAGCTATAGGATCTCATTATATGAGCATTTGGTTTACAAATGTGACTGATCAAGAAGTGATTGACATCGTGTCTTCAATGAATAGCAGAGCTATAGGATCTCATTATATGAGCATTTGGTTTACAAATGTGACTGATCAAGAAGTGATTGACATCGTGTGATCAATGAATACCAGAGCTATAGGATCTCATTATATGAGCATTTGGTTTACAAATGTGACTGATCAAGAAGTGATTGACATCGTGTGATCAATGAATAGCAGAGCTATAGGATCTCATTATATGAGCATTTGGTTTACAAATGTGACTGATCAAGAAGTGATTGACATCGTGTGATCAATGAATACCAGAGCTATAGGATCTCATTATATGAGCATTTGGTTTACAAATGTGACTGATCAAGAAGTGATTGATATCGTGTGATCAATGAATACCAGAGCTATAGGATCTCATTATATGAGCATTTGGTTTACAAATGTGACTGATCAAGAAGTGATTGACATCGTGTGATCAATGAATAGCAGAGCTATAGGATCTCATTATATGAGCATTTGGTTTACAAATGTGACTGATCAAGAAGTGATTGACATCGTGTGATCAATGAATACCAGAGCTATAGGATCTCATTATATGAGCATTTGGTTTACAAATGTGACTGATCAAGAAGTGATTGACATCGTGTGATCAATGAATACCAGAGCTATAGGATCTCATTATATGAGCATTTGGTTTTCAAATGTGACTGATCAAGAAGTGATTGACATCGTGTGATCAATGAATAGCAGAGCTATAGGATTTCATTATATGAGCATTTGGTTTACAAATGTGACTGATCAAGAAGTGATTGACATCGTGTGATCAATGAATAGCAGAGCTATAGGATCTCATTATATGAGCATTTGGTTTACAAATGTGACAGATCAAGAAGTGATTGACATCGTGTGATCAATGAATAGCAGAGCTATAGGATCTCATTATATGAGCATTTGGTTTACAAATGTGACTGATCAAGAAGTGATTGACATCGTGTGATCAATGAATACCAGAGCTATAGGATCTCATTATATGAGCATTTGGTTTACAAATGTGACTGATCAAGAAGTGATTGACATCGTGTGATCAATGAATACCAGAGCTATAGGATCTCATTATATGAGCATTTGGTTTACAAATGTGACTGATCAAGAAGTGATTGACATCGTGTGATCAATGAATACCAGAGCTATAGGATCTCATTATATGAGCATTTGGTTTACAAATGTGACTGATCAAGAAGTGATTGACATCGTGTGATCAATGAATACCAGAGCTATAGGATCTCATTATATGAGCATTTGGTTTTCAAATGTGACTGATCAAGAAGTGATTGACATCGTGTGATCAATGAATAGCAGAGCTATAGGATCTCATTATATGAGCATTTGGTTTACAAATGTGACTGATCAAGAAGTGATTGACATCGTGTGATCAATGAATAGCAGAGCTATAGGATCTCATTATATGAGCATTTGGTTTACAAATGTGACTGATCAAGAAGTGATTGACATCGTGTGATCAATGAATACCAGAGCTATAGGATCTCATTATATGAGCATTTGGTTTACAAATGTGACTGATCAAGAAGTGATTGACATCGTGTGATCAATGATAAGCAGAGCTATAGGATCTCATTATATGAGCATTTGGTTTACAAATGTGACTGATCAAGAAGTGATTGACATCGTGTGATCAATGAATACCAGAGCTATAGGATCTCATTATATGAGCATTTGGTTTACAAATGTGACTGATCAAGAAGTGATTGACATCGTGTGATCAATGAATACCAGAGCTATAGGATCTCATTATATGAGCATTTGGTTTACAAATGTGACTGATCAAGAAGTGATTGACATCGTGTGATCAATGAATAGCAGAGCTATAGGATCTCATTATATGAGCATTTGGTTTACAAATGTGACTGATCAAGAAGTGATTGACATCGTGTGATCAATGAATACCAGAGCTATAGGATCTCATTATATGAGCATTTGGTTTACAAATGTGACTGATCAAGAAGTGATTGACATCGTGTGATCAATGAATACCAGAGCTATAGGATCTCATTATATGAGCATTTGGTTTTCAAATGTGACTGATCAAGAAGTGATTGACATCGTGTGATCAATGAATAGCAGAGCTATAGGATCTCATTATATGAGCATTTGGTTTACAAATGTGACTGATCAAGAAGTGATTGACATCGTGTGATCAATGAATACCAGAGCTATAGGATCTCATTATATGAGCATTTGGTTTACAAATGTGACTGATCAAGAAGTGATTGACATCGTGTGATCAATGAATACCAGAGCTATAGGATCTCATTATATGAGCATTTGGTTTACAAATGTGACTGATCAAGAAGTGATTGACATCGTGTGATCAATGAATAGCAGAGCTATAGGATCTCATTATATGAGCATTTGGTTTACAAATGTGACTGATCAAGAAGTGATTGACATCGTGTGATCAATGAATAGCAGAGCTATAGGATCTCATTATATGAGCATTTGGTTTACAAATGTGACTGATCAAGAAGTGATTGACATCGTGTGATCAATGAATACCAGAGCTATAGGATCTCATTATATGAGCATTTGGTTTACAAATGTGACTGATCAAGAAGTGATTGACATCGTGTGATCAATGAATAGCAGAGCTATAGGATCTCATTATATGAGCATTTGGTTTACAAATGTGACTGATCAAGAAGTGATTGACATCGTGTGATCAATGAATAGCAGAGCTATAGGATCTCATTATATGAGCATTTGGTTTACAAATGTGACTGATCAAGAAGTGATTGACATCGTGTGATCAATGAATACCAGAGCTATAGGATCTCATTATATGAGCATTTGGTTTACAAATGTGACTGATCAAGAAGTGATTGACATCGTGTCTTCAATGAATAGCAGAGCTATAGGATCTCATTATATGAGCATTTGGTTTACAAATGTGACTGATCAAGAAGTGATCGACATCGTGTGATCAATGAATACCAGAGCTATAGGATCTCATTATATGAGCATTTGGTTTACAAATGTGACTGATCAAGAAGTGATTGACATCGTGTGATCAATGAATAGCAGAGCTATAGGATCTCATTATATGAGCATTTGGTTTACAAATGTGACTGATCAAGAAGTGATTGACATCGTGTGATCAATGAATACCAGAGCTATAGGATCTCATTATATGAGCATTTGGTTTACAAATGTGACTGATCAAGAAGTGATTGACATCGTGTGATCAATGAATACCAGAGCTATAGGATCTCATTATATGAGCATTTGGTTTACAAATGTGACTGATCAAGAAGTGATTGACATCGTGTGATCAATGAATAGCAGAGCTATAGGATCTCATTATATGAGCATTTGGTTTACAAATGTGACTGATCAAGAAGTGATTGACATCGTGTCTTCAATGAATACCAGAGCTATAGGATCTCATTATATGAGCATTTGGTTTACAAATGTGACTGATCAAGAAGTGATTGACATCGTGTGATCAATGAATAGCAGAGCTATAGGATCTCATTATATGAGCATTTGGTTTACAAATGTGACTGATCAAGAAGTGATTGACATCGTGTCTTCAATGAATACCAGAGCTATAGGATCTCATTATATGAGCATTTGGTTTACAAATGTGACTGATCAAGAAGTGATTGACATCGTGTGATCAATGAATACCAGAGCTATAGGATCTCATTATATGAGCATTTGGTTTACAAATGTGACTGATCAAGAAGTGATTGACATCGTGTGATCAATGAATAGCAGAGCTATAGGATCTCATTATATGAGCATTTGGTTTACAAATGTGACTGATCAAGAAGTGATTGACATCGTGTGATCAATGAATACCAGAGCTATAGGATCTCATTATATGAGCATTTGGTTTTCAAATGTGACTGATCAAGAAGTGATTGACATCGTGTGATCAATGAATAGCAGAGCTATAGGATCTCATTATATGAGCATTTGGTTTACAAATGTGACTGATCAAGAAGTGATTGACATCGTGTGATCAATGAATACCAGAGCTATAGGATCTCATTATATGAGCATTTGGTTTACAAATGTGACTGATCAAGAAGTGATTGACATCGTGTGATCAATGAATACCAGAGCTATAGGATCTCATTATATGAGCATTTGGTTTACAAATGTGACTGATCAAGAAGTGATTGACATCGTGTGATCAATGAATAGCAGAGCTATAGGATCTCATTATATGAGCATTTGGTTTACAAATGTGACTGATCAAGAAGTGATTGACATCGTGTGATCAATGAATAGCAGAGCTATAGGATCTCATTATATGAGCATTTGGTTTACAAATGTGACTGATCAAGAAGTGATTGACATCGTGTCTTCAATGAATACCAGAGCTATAGGATCTCATTATATGAGCATTTGGTTTACAAATGTGACTGATCAAGAAGTGATTGACATCGTGTGATCAATGAATAGCAGAGCTATAGGATCTCATTATATGAGCATTTGGTTTACAAATGTGACTGATCAAGAAGTGATTGACATCGTGTCTTCAATGAATACCAGAGCTATAGGATCTCATTATATGAGCATTTGGTTTACAAATGTGACTGATCAAGAAGTGATTGACATCGTGTGATCAATGAATACCAGAGCTATAGGATCTCATTATATGAGCATTTGGTTTACAAATGTGACTGATCAAGAAGTGATTGACATCGTGTGATCAATGAATACCAGAGCTATAGGATCTCATTATATGAGCATTTGGTTTACAAATGTGACTGATCAAGAAGTGATTGACATCGTGTGATCAATGAATAGCAGAGCTATAGGATCTCATTATATGAGCATTTGGTTTACAAATGTGACTGATCAAGAAGTGATTGACATCCTGTGATCAATGAATAGCAGAGCTATAGGATCTCATTATATGAGCATTTGGTTTACAAATGTGACTGATCAAGAAGTGATTGACATCGTATCTTCAATGAATAGCAGAGCTATAGGACCTCATTATATATCTTTGAGGATAGTGAAACCGATTTTGCCATTTTTTGTGCAAAATTTTTTTGATCTGGTTAGTGGTTGTTTTCAAGAAAGTTCATTCCCAAGTGCCTTTTAAACAGCAAAAATTGTACCATTATTTAAACAGGCTGACCCAAAAGATTTTAATAGCCATAGACCGATTTCTCTACTGTCAACGTTTTCAAGAGTAATGGAGAAATTAATGTTTATGAGAGTGGATAGTTTTTGAGGAAGAACGGATATTTTCTTAAACAGTTTGGTTTTCATAGAGGTTTTTCTACTGAGGATACTATCCACTTCCTTACTACAACAGTAAATAATGGTCTTGATAATAAATTTGAAGTTGTTTGAGTGTTTCTAGACATATTAAAGGTGTTTGTACTTGTGACAATTTGATCTTATTGAAGAAACTAGAAAATGGAGGTATTCACGGGAATGTGCTGCGACTGTTCGCCTCTTATATTAAAGATCGAGTCCTTTTTTGTGAAATCGGAGGAATATCAATAGAATATAAAGTAAGATGTGGAGTCCCACAGGGGTCCCCCATGGGACCACTATTATTTGCAATAAATATAAAAGACCTATGCTTAGAACTTGGTGGGCTGTATATTATTGTCGGAAGGGCCAAAAAACAAAGCGACCCTAATCAAGATTTATTGCTTTTTTCCGGATGATACACGTCTTACGATGGCAGCAAGATCAGAAAGTGAATTATTAACTATGACAAAAGGCAGTATGTCAAGGATAGAAAAGTGGATGAGGGTTAATCACCTAAAGATGAATTATAAGAGAGTTTATTAGGTATTTTTTATAGATCGTCCGTTTATTATCCTTGGTTAAAGAAATTAAATGTCGGATCTTACCGTATTGCGCGTGTACTGTCTGTGAAATATCTTGGAGCAATAGTAGATGAGACTCTTAGTTTTTCCAAATACATACAATGTATATAATTTAAAATTGCTCGGTATGTAGGTATTCTGAAGAAGTTGAAAGATTTTTTCCCAGTTAATATACTTAAATTGATATATTTTTCTATTTTCCACCCTTATTTGATTTATTGTTGTTCGGTGTGATCATCTACTTTTTGAACACACTTGAAGTCATTACGTGCTCTCCAAAATTCGGCGATTCGGGTTCTTGTTAATTGGGATAATCGTATATCAGTTAGAGATAGTTAAAAAAAAATTAAAAATTTACCAGTTTCAGGTCTTTTTAATTTTTATAAGGTCCAATTTATGTTTGATATATTGCATAAAAATGGACCTGAATGTTTTATTTGTGTGTTTGAGAGAGATGAGCCTGAATATGAGAAAAGGAATTCATCATAATAAACAACAAAGAGAGATAAAACTCTACAAAAAGAAAACTTCAAACGAGACGACGGCCAGTAGAGAGGAAAGACTAAAACAACGCGGATATTTCGCCTGTATCCAAACAAGGCGTCCTCAGCCAAAGGACGCCTTGCATAAAAATGGACCTGAATGTTTTGTTTGTGTGTTTGAGAGAGATGCCTTGTTTGGATATCCGCGTTGTTTTAGTGTTTCCTCTCTACTGGCCGTCGTCTCGTTTGAAGTTTTCTTTTTGTAGAGTTTTGTCTCTCTTTGTTGTTTATTGTCATGTCTGGCCAGTTCGGCTTAAGAACTTTCAAGGAATTCATCAGCGATAAGAAACCGATTAAAAGGTCTACGAGGTCTGCATTTTCGATTCGCCATGTTCTTCCTTCTATATGGGAGTCCCTCCCTTATGATATAGTTCAAAATACCTTATGATATAGTTCAAGAGACTGATAGGCTGACTTTTCATGGGTTGCTTAGGGACCATTGTTTTGGTATTTATGATTTTTTTTTTCTTTTTTTATGTATAGATAAAGTAGGGAAATAGTGCATAATAGTGTTGTTATATTAGGTTATTGCTTTTGTAGTTTCAAGGATAGACGCACAAGCCACAAGGCTTTTTGGCAAATTTTTCTTTTTTTTTGTATTATTTTTGTGTTTTTTCAATGAATTCTCTCTCTTTCTCTAAAAAAAAATTAATCTAAATAATAAATTGAAAAATAGAAACAAATAAATTATTAACAAATTGAAAATAATTGGTTTAAGAAATGAAATTTCGCTAGAATTCGAACTTCAAATTTTATGGAAGACAAAGGAGAGGGGAGCTAATTCACATTTTACCCCGGGTGTAAGAGAGGCCATGACCGCAACTGTATACAGTATTCTTAAATTTAACTTCCCGCCCTTGTCAAGAAAAATTCTTCGTAATCTCCTTTTTAGAAAAAATGAAAAATAAGGGCATCTCACCAAGAGTGGACCAACAAAATATAAGATGGCTCCCTAGTTGAATTCTCATGTCCAAACCGGCGTTGCCAAGCATCTTTTTGCGGGATTCGCCAAAACCCTCTACTTGAAGTGATGGTTGAGTAATAAAGGTTACATTTAAACATAAATACAGATTCCATAGCTGAAATAAATATGTTAGCGTTATTGTCAGCTGTGAACTAAAAAGCACTCACTTGAAACTGTTCCAGTTTAGCACCGCGGTGCGATTTAGTTCAGATTCTATGTCTAGTCTGATGAATATAACTAGCATACAATTATCATAATCAAAACCCCTGGATTGTGAAATGCTGAACTCGTATAGAACATGGAAATATGTATGCCTAATCTATAACTGAAATTTTGTATACCGTCCAGATTTCTCAAGGACAATTCGAAGTGATTAAAAATCCAAAATTCCGTTCGCTGTGTTTTTTTATACTACTAATTTTGACGCATCTTTCTGAAATTTCATTGCTTTCAAAGCATGGTTTTCTAGAATCCTTCGGATTCCCATTAAACCTGGTTACTCCTACTCTTGGTAAGATTAAGTGTCTTATTTGAACTTTTTGCCAATTGACATCTGCTGTGACATCTTTGGAGTAAAAGCCAAAACCCTACTTGATCTTCTACTCGGTTACTTATCCTCATTAAAAAACATAGCTCTGTGCGCAATGAAGCCTAAATTTTTGTAATTACTATATGTATTAGAAGAAGAGGAAATTAAGAGCTAATATTCCTTTGATGCATTATTGGGACCCAGAACCGATCCAAGCAAGAAGGGTTCCCTACATAAGTGAGGTCATGATATAGGGGGAAATGTTGTTGGATCTCGGCAGAAATGAGTAGAAACTAGAATTAAAAGTTCACGTTGTGTCTTTCATACCTCTAATCAAAGCTTTCTTCAAGAAGAGAAAGCCTAAATCCTTTCCACGGGATGTCTCCCACAAGTTTCATCTGATTTCAAGCCAAGTCAGATGGAAGCGAGCACTTGCGTCGCAATTTTACCTTTTGGGATCCATGTCCAATTAAACTGTGGCGGAGGAAAGGGCGCTAGAATGAGAGGGTCCCTGAATTCATGTAAAGACAATACAATAAAGGGACGTCTGACCGCAACCAAATTTGGTAGGGTCTATGACTTACTATCCAATATGAGCATTTCGAGTGTCTTACCAAAATCTGATCTCAGGGGGAGAAAAACTGGTATTTAAGTTCTTACCATTTAAAAATCAACCAGGTGAGAATTCCGAATGTTAACTAAACTTTTGCAGAAGAAAAGTTTGATTAGCTAGACTTTCCTTTTTAGGAAGTATCATGTCATCAGTCAAATTACTAGAGGAAGTGGCGGCATTCATTCAAGAAAACTTGGTCGACATCCTTGGGGTTTCATCTGTCTTGGGTAGATTAGACGTTCCGAGAGAAGGGCTACATTATTGAAATTCGCATCCATTAGAGGGACTTATTGAATATATTATGTAGAGATAAACGGTTTGGGTCTTAGTTGTACCTATAGTCTTTGAGTCTGATCTGATGGCTCGTATATCCTCTGCTGCTACAAGGGGCAACCATAGGAGCTTTCTTATCTAGCTTCATTTTTAGCTAGATACGTCTTCGCTTCAGTCAATCAATCGTTTCACGGAAAATCCATGACCGTAGGTCTACCATGTAGAGTCATCACTTAGAAGACCAGGAAGGAAACTTTGCTAAAACTGAGACAAAAAAAAATATTTAATGTATCAACCTTATTGTTGAATATAAAACTGACTTTTGGAGCTATTTAAATCATTGCAATCATGAACCGAAACTTAAATAAGTTTTCCGTATCCATTGTCGCATGCGTTGCTCCATAACCGTTATCAATTTGTTGTAGGTAATACAATACTTCAGAATGGACTTCGAGGTCTAGTACACTTCACGATAGCCAGCGTATAATTCCGTTTTTACATAGTTGACATTTTAATTTAGCCCTAAGACAAATCTGACTAGGTATAACAGTGAGAATAATAAATCCCCTTCATAGCTTTCTTGTGAGAAGATTACTCTTCCAATTTTAGGGTTTTGTTCATTGCTTTTTATTTCCAAACCTTAGCTTTTCAATCCCTTGTTTTTGTTCGCTGTTGTTTTGTTTTTTCACATGCAGATCCTTTTGTTTCTGTTTAATCAGATTGAGTTTTTTTTTTTTAAATAGATTTTAGGTTTTTTTCGCGATTTTTTTTCTGTTTCTCTCAGTTTTTGTACAATCTCTTATCCGGTTGTGTTATCTTTATACTGTTCTTTCACAAAGGACTGTGTAGTAAATATTTCCACTATTCCTAATCTATTCACTAGCTCTAAATATTCTTCTCTTTTGTTCCTTCTTGTTTCATTGCTGAAAGGTCCAATTAATAACTACATTAAAACCAGTAGAACCGTTTAAAAGGATAAAGACTCTCCACTGAAACACAGGGTGTTGAATCAAAGTTTCAGTTCCTGGGTCTTTTTTGCAGGGACAAGTAGCACGGCTATCACCCAGCCTTGCTATAGTGGGAATCGATACCTGGGCTAGGGTTGCCAACTGCGATGTCTAAAAGGAGTGAAGATCATGGCCAAAAAAGAGTGACATTTGGTCAAAATACTGCAAGTCAAAAAATTTACTAATCCCCTCTTTCCCTCTGAGGTAAAAAAGAGTGAATTTCAGGCAAAAAAGTGTATGTTGGCAACCCTGTTCCTTGGATTAAATGCTCTTTTGACGAATAGGCCAACTACTGAAGTTTAAAGAAAATGAAAACTGACAACCAAAAAGAGTGATTTTCATTCTTCTGCATCCACTCTGTGCTAAAATAGAGTACATTTCACACGAAAAGTGTACAACTTGGAAACTCTGACCTGGGTCCCGTATTGCCAAACAGAAAATATTTTCTGTTTCTATAATCTATAATTAGAATTATAATTAAGAATTATAATTAATTTCTATAATCAATAATATATAATTATCTATAAGAGAAAATACTTAAAAAGCAGATTCACAAGAGCATTAAAGTATAGAGGTAAGAGAGAAGTAAAGCGAAGCAGGATAAATTAGAATAAAAAAATGTAAAAATAAATTAATTGTCCCCGAGGAGTTGACAACTTACTTGCGGTTCAAAGTAGCCAGCATCTAGAAAGGAGTCGATTAACGGTTTGCTGCACTCTTTAGTTGCCCGAAGGAGCACAACATTAGCTGCCAGACGTATCACGAACCAGTCAGAGGGGAACACTTCCCGATTGATAATGATATGGTTAATTAATGTCAAAAATCGGAATAGAAAGCTCTTCAAAAGTCTTCGATCACCGAAGTCTTCCCAAAAACGGTCATAGTGGCATTCACTGAGCAGCTGAAGTAACCCAAGAAAGCAGGCTTCCAATGATCCCTGTGAAATTAAAGTCTGCAAATTATATGTTGATGCGTTTTGAGTGGTTTAATTAAAGTAACTGAGGAAACTTAACAGAACTGTTTTTTCTTTCCTTTATAATTAGGTTATAATTTTCTCCTTTTTGTTTGGGATGGGGGGCTGCAGCAATTTCAACAGAATTTTCGAATATTTTTACCCTTTTCGGGAAGCCAAAGGTAACTGAAAATATATCAGGGTCTCGGGAAGGATTTTAGTAGTTCTCTGCATTTTCTTCTAATGTTTTTGCTAATTTTAGAATTTTTTAATTTGATACCTAAATATCTGATGATTTTGACGTATAATCTATATATATAAAAATAAGTTGTTTGTCTGTCGGTCCGCATATGACGTCTGAATTATTTCATCATATACCAATTCAAAAATGAATGTATTCAAGCCAAAGTAGCTGAGTTGGTAAAGCGTTATGTTCCAGGTTCTAGGTCCGAGAGGTTCCAGGTTCGAACCTTGGCTTTAGCATTAATACAAAAGAAGAAAAAAAGCTAAAAAAGGTAAAACTACAAAAAAACTAAAAAGAAATACTAAAAAACTAAAAAAGCTAAAAAACTAAAAAAAACTAAAAAAAAGGTAAAAAACTAAAAAAGAAAAAAAACTAAAAAAAACTAAAAAAAGGTAAAAACTATAAAAAACTAAAAAGAAAAAAAACTAAAAACTAATAAAAAAAAACTAAAAAACTAAAAAAACTAGAAACTGAAAAAGGAAAAAAAACTAAAAAAAGGAAAAAACTGAAAAATGAAGGAGAAAAAGAAAACTAAAAAAAATAAAAATACAAATAAGAAAACTAAAAAAGGTAATAAAAAAGGAAAAAACTACAAAAAAAAACTAAAAAGAACATACTAAAAAAACTGAAAAAGCTAAAAAACTAAAAAAAAACTAAAAAAAAGGTAAAAAACTAAAAAAGAAAAAAAACTAAAAAAAACTAAAAAAAAGGTAAAAACTATAAAAAAACTAAAAAGAAAAAAAATAAAAACTAATAAAAAAACTAAAAAACTGAAAAAGAAAAAAACTAAAAAAGGAAAAAAACTGAAAAATAAAGAAGAAAAAGAAAACTAAAAAAATAAAAATAAAAATAAAAAAACTAAAAAAGGTAATAAAAAAGGTAAAAACTACAAAAAAAACTAAAAAGAAAATACTAAAAATACTAAAAAAGCTAAAAAACCAAAAAAAAAACTAAAACTCCGATCTAGATAAGATAAGACACTTCTAGAAAATGCTGCAAACAATCTTGACAGCTACGAAAAACTTTCAGTCTATAACATAAAGTTCATTATCCATACTTCAGAAAGCAATACATGTTTTTCGATGAGCTAAAAGCTGTTTAGCTGTTTTCACTCGGCCGACTTCGCCTGAAAAAGCCATAATGAAGGCAAGGCTTTATAAATCACCTACTGACTGAGGTTTGTATATAAATAGTAATAGCTTACCACGTTGGGATCGAAACTGTCAATAGCACTTAGTGTGGTCTGAACAAGAACATCTACAAGAGACACTGTAAGAACCTCCACATCATGATAGAAAATGTTGTCCACCTGAAAGAATTATATTTAAGGTAATCCTGAAACCAATAATATTAGGCCTAACAATAATAATAATAATTTTTACAGCGAACTATATTACCAGGAAACGTCAAGAACAGGAGCTTATATCCCCTAAATGTTCCATATATGGGGCCTAAAAGGAAACAAAATAATTTGTGCATTATTGTCTTTTTAATCTAGGGAATCCTTGTACAAAAGTCTCAATCGTCCAAATGACGAAATAAAATGTGTTTTCATTAACGCAATCGCAAGGCCAAAACATACTATTCCATCTGCTCGTTTTAATAATAATCAAAACTCTAAAAAAAAAAAAGTTTTGACAACAATAGATGCATGTTTTTGAAAGTTCATGAAAGAAATTGTTTTTTATGATGATTCTAACCGTAAAAATTCATATAAAGTTTAATCCCATAAGTTTAATGCTAGGTATTAAAAGCTACCGGCCTGAGAGAATTTGCGTCATTTTTGACAAAAGGAGAAAACACCCCCACGGGCTCAAGCGATCTTAAATAAAATTACAAAATCAACTTGGGCACATCATAGAACCCTATTACAGAGGTTCTAAGCTTCCATCTACAAAAATATAGAATTTTGTAAAATGTAGAATTTTTTTTTACATTCGAAAAGGGAGACGACGGATGCGTTTTCATTTCTTCTTTTTATTCTTCTTTTTTTCACAGGGGTTATTCAATCGAGCCAATGATCGTAGAAACTCGTAAAGCGGCTCATTCGAACAGAAATTAAAGTTTCTAGTGCCCTTCAAAAGCATTCAAAAAGATTGTGCCACCGGAAAGTGACGTTTTCAGCCGTCTTGTGCAACCGAACTACATGTTTGACCCAAATAGGGTAAAGTTGCAATTAATAAAATATTTTGATGGCCAGTCAATTTAAAACTATTGAAAATCTATATATTGAGCTTCCCAATTTCATAGGCAGTCGGTATAAAATTGAAATCAAGACGCTTATTTTAAAGCTTAACTTATCCAAGTTGATTCAATTGATGTTTGATAAAATCATGCAAAGTGATGTGTAATTTTGCATCAGCTATTAAAGAGGTGGTCTGTGGGTCATTTTGTAGGTGGAGGGAGGAGTCGGATGCCTCAAAAGTGTAATTTAGCATCCAATTCTTCTAAATTTCCTTGAGACTACAGGCTCCCATTGAGACTATTAGAGAGTCGGTGTGAGCGTCGTCGGAAAGTTTCCCAGGAGGGGGGGGGGGGGGCAAGTTTTACCGGGAACTATTTTTATCCAAGTTTAAACGGGGTTTTATTTTATTTTTTGTATCTAAAACTATTATGTTTTAACAATCTTTGAGTAAGGAGCCACTCGTGATTATGATAACTCGAAGTATACAAAAAAGTTCCTTATGTTAAAATTAGTCAAATTTTTCCTCTATTAATCTAGAACGCTGCTAATCAACTTACAAGTATTCACATGTATGCAATTTAACTGCAAAGAGTAGGGGGTTTATTAGGGTGGTGATCCCCGTTATGTATTTGATGGGAATGGTTGCATGTTCCTCCTCAAAACGTTACTCAGCGATTAGTAATCGTTACGACTCCTAAAATTCAGAGATGACTGTGAAGCAAAGAACTAAGAATCACCGTACAATATTAGAGGGGGTAACAGTACGTTCTCTATTGCTGTTTATTCATATATATTTATACAAACGCCCACTGCTGTTTTTTTTTTCCTGACGATCACATGTAAAGTGAACGTCATCAGCAGAAATAACAGAGTATTTCTGCACGGTCACTGTACATGTGATCGAAATATCCTGTATATTTTGTGAATGTCATTATCATTGTGTAATAAAAGGATTTATCCCTATTCAAACTTTATTTTATCATCATGGAAAGGCAGTGTGATCTTCAAAATTACCTAGTTTTTTTCCTGCCCTTATTGATTACTCTGCTAGTAACTTGATGTATTTTTAGAAAGAAATAAAATCAAGCCAATTAAAAAAAATATACTAGATTAATTCAATTTTTGCTCACAGTCGCATCCTCTGTGCACCCAGACTTTTGATCTTGGAAATTTAACTAGGTAGTAGAGCTGGAGAGATGACTTCATCATTAGAACTCTTACCAGTTTTGCTATAATTTATCAAATAACTGGTTCGAGTTCAGAATGTGCATTTTATAAGAGCGCTTAATCTGGCTTGAACAAAGCCTTAGAACATAAAATACTACTACTATTGCTAACAACTCGCTGCAGCACCAAGCCGTCAGAGCTCCAAGCCGAACAGCTATGCCCGTTCCTCTTTCATCCCAACTTTTACAATGCCTTCCCCTTCACACACTTTCAAGAAATTTTCAAGAAATTCGTTCCTCTTAAATAATTTGTTACAACATCCCCTCACTCCATTCGGGGATGACATGCTTTTCGTTTGGACCTAGACGGTTGGCTAACATGGACAATCTTCGGCAATCTGACATCCTTCAGATGCAATACGTGTCCTAGCCATCTCATCTTTTCTTGTAATATAGCCCCAGATAGCGGGATTGAACGACATTTTTCGTTGATCTTACTGCTTGAGACGCTGTGAGTCAGTCGGATACCCAGAACAATCCGTAGGCAATTTCTTTGGAAAACATTGAGGAAATCCTCCTACGTTTTTTGGAGTGCCCACGCTTCAGAGCAATACTTGACCACTGTCATCCCTGTAGCTTCCAATATTCTACGCTTGGTTCGCAGATTAGACGTTTCCCCGAAGGGTTTAGAAGCAGGAGTGTGGCATTACCAGAAAACCTAAAGGTTCTACAATCTAGCAATCGCAAAAGTAGCGTCGAAGTTCAACAAAACTCAAAGAAAACTATTTTAACTAGCCGAATAGGTAAGGAGTTTACAGAAACATAGGGAGGCGATTCAGACGTGGTGGTGATTCAGTATTTCTGGGGATTCAGGACTACTCTCCTAAATCATCCTATTTTTCTTACGGTTTCATTTTTAAAAGGAATGTAACTATTCCATGAAAGCCTAGTAGGGAGAGAGATGATGTCTCAAATCGTAAGGATGGATGAATAATAAGCTTCTGGTCTTCGGCTAATACACCCCCCCCCAAAAAAAAAATTATCCCAAAAAAAATTCTCCATGGAAAGTTCGCCCACGAAAAATTCCCCCAACATATAAAACTGAGCAGCCAAAGGCAAAATATTACAAATAAAAAGAATGTTCTAAAGAAGGGATTTTGTAATATTCCACCAATAATCCGCACATATAGGTAAAATATGTTCCATAAAATATCCTTTAGTTTTTTTCTTGGCCCTTATTTGTGTTTTTTTCTTTTTTTTGGGGGGGGGGTTGATCGTAAAAGAGGGTAAGATAAAGGTTTAAGGAAAAATTTTGAAAACGTGAAATTAAAAGCGAACGTGATACGTTTTCCTTATGTTGGAAGTGCGCATAGATACAGACTAGGAGCAAGAAATAAAAGTAATTACCACCCGTGGACTTGGTCTAGGACCAACGTCTATAGTAGCCCTCCATGATGCCAGTTCAATCCTTGCAATAAAGAACTTGGCATAAATCCGGAGGTTCCTCCATCTGAAGTACTTTTAAGGGACGTTTTTTTTTAATTTAATTTAATAAATAATAAAATAGGGGCAAAATCCAAGTCAAAACCCAGCAAATTTAGAATGGAGAAAAAATCTCTTATTCGAAAAATACAAGTAAATTATTTTATTTAAACTTTATCTTATCCTTCTCTGATAATACAACCCCCAAATAAAACCCTAACCTCCAAAAGCACGAAAAAGTAATAAAAACGTGAAAACAAATGAAAATGCTACAGAATATTCTCCATCCTGTAGCCTATCCTACCTATATTTTAGGATATAGGTAAAATATTCCAAAATACTTTTTTTTCTTGATTCGATCCATTTGTGTTACTTTTTCTTTTGCCGCTCAATTTTACATGTAGGAAGAAGTATCCATGAGTAGTTGTCTGCGGGACGAGAATTTTCTCTGGGGGGAGGGCATTCCAAGGAGAATAAACCAAGAAAGGAATTACTGTAGAATATTATCCCCAGGGAGGAGATATTTTTTAGGGAGCCTGCGGGAGGGGGTGGATTTTCCGGAGAAAATCAGCTGGACACTATTAATCTTCATTATTCTCCCGTCTTTACCATACGTGTGATTGTTAAAATCTTTGTACCTGAAATGGCGTTAAGTCGTTCTGGCTTATCTATAATTTATAGAAGGTGTAAATCACGGAATGTAGTTGAAAATTACGATATTTTTAAATAATATTTTATTTTTTAAAATTACAACAGCACTGTTTTATTGTTATTACAAGGAGTTATGTCATTGCGTTTATTTTGTGTCTCAGGAGATGTTCGAGAAGTTGCATTGTATTTTGTTGTATTTCGTTAACCCGCATCCCCTTATTTTTTCATTCAGTGTTTTATGTAACTAAGTTTTAGTAAGTGTGGGCACGGACTCCTCGGAGAATAGTAAGCCACTAAAGCCATTTACGTATTGTATTTCCCTTGCTGTGACCTATATTAAGAGCTCTTCCTATCACAATTGTCACTACCGCAGTAGTAATTCACCCAGTAAAGGTTTTCAAACTCTAAGCTAAATCACAGTAATCGTGATCACTATTTGGTTGTTAATTATATCATTTTGGTCATATCGGCAGTCACTATTAATAGCCATTTTGTATCTCTTTTTACCTTTATGTTTTTATTCATACCGAGTTCCCTGGGAGTTTCCTACTCTCCGCCACCTGGCGAATATCTCGGACTGCCATTTGCAAAAACTAACGTTGCAGGCTGACTCCGTGCATTGGTCGTTCTGTCATCTCTTGCGCTCAGGGCACAATCATGATTAGTGCTCCCCTGCCACCGAAAATTTTCAGGTCAGATTTTTACTAAGTTTTCATTTAATAATAAAATTCGAACATAAAATCTCAAAATAAGATTAAAATTTATTTAAATTCGGGGTTATCCACTTTAATTTTCAAGGAACGGTGATGAAGGATATGGGAAAAATAAAATTTTCGGATTGAATTTGCTCGTACTTAGCACTAACTGCCCTTTACTTTATTTTAATAAAAATAAATTTCAAAATAATCATAACCGTTACATTATTTAGTTGAAATTTTACGCCCCATGAAATTCCTCCACCCGGGGCACGTGACCCCTCCCGCTTCTAAAACTGGCTCTGCCTCCACACCATACCTGTTTGCATCAGGCGTGGCATACTTCTCGCTAGGTACGGCACACTTCTGCCAGAAGTGCTGCCCACCACTTTATGCACACGATTCTCAAACCCCTCAATTCCAATATTAAGCGAATAATGAAACTATTTTGTTTTTTTCCAATCACGAAATCAGGGGAAATTGATCATGCATTTAAGGCGATCTTAATTCATAATATGGGAAAGCAATTTGAGGTGGAATAAATAGTTAAATGATCACTCGAAATGAAACTTATAAAAAGGCCCTGCATATTCACATTTCAGTTGTTCAACTTGACCTATCGATCAGCGATAGCAGGTGATTCATCATGAAGCAGGTAAAGAATACTAGCTAAATATGTTCAAAATTTCTTCCTTGCGGTTAAGTTAGTTTCTTTGAAATACAGGTAAGAAATAGGCTATGAAGTACAAATATTTATATATACATATATATATATATATATATATATATATATATATATATATATATATATATATATATATATATATATATATATATATATATATATATATATATATATACTGGAACGTACGCAGGGGGGCCTTCGGGCCCAGCCCCCCCCCCCCGAAATTTTGTGAAATGTTTAATTTCCCCATAGTTTCTTGGGATTTCTGGCAAAAGTAGGACATTTATTAAGAATCAAGATACATGTGTAAAACCTTTTTTGGGAGGTTTTACAGAATGCAATTATCCGCTAAAGTCAGAGCCCAATTATTAACCCATTTTCTGTCTAACTTTATACCCTCTTTGAAGTAATTAGCAATTGTACTTGTTATTTGTTTTTTGTAAAGAAAGTTTGCTTTCCACAGAAAAATAGAATTATCCTTGATATTAGGGCGTTTATCCCCCCTTTTCAGGATAAAGTACAACTTTTAATGGATCAATTTTGGAAACTATCATTTTTCATTAAAATCTACGTTTTGCAACAGAACCCCCCACAGCACCCATATTGCACTGTTAACCCTAAAATTTTTCTTTCTGTGGGATTTGATAGATTAATCACTGGTTCTAAATGGCTTTGAACATAACCTGAGCCTAAAACGTACTTTTGAGGCTTCAGTCTCCCCCCCCTCCATCCGCTAAAATACTACCGATTAAAGTTAATCTGTATTTTCCGATATACGTGCTTTTTGCATTACTAAATAAAAAAAAGTGCTACTTTATATCTGCTGTTTCGAATGTTTGGCCCCCCCCGAAAAAAATTCCTGCGCGTGTGCGTGTATATATATATATATATATATATATATATATATATATATATATATATATATATATATATATATATATATATATATATATATATATATATATATATATATATATATATATATATATATTAGTCCTCGTCTAGGTTGGGAGGATGTCATAAATAAAGATTTAGGAAATGGGAACTTCCTGGGAGTGTGTAAAGAGGGAGGCCTTGAATAGATTAGGTTGGAGGAGGAGCGTGCATAGCTTTGTTGGCCTCAGACGGCTTGGTGCTGCAGTGAGTTATTAGTAGTAGTAGTAGTAGTATACGTATATATGACATATATGATCGCCATACACAAGCGATGTCAGGGATAAATTCATTACTATCTGAATATTTATTCAATTTTAAAAAAATTAGCCTGAAGTATTTACTGCCCTTGCAGTAGTTCTGAAAGTTCTTGATCGATGGGTCAAATTCCGGTGGTATGATCTCTTTTCTTACTTAAAAAGGGCACCAGATCTTAAATTTTAAATTCCATGATTCATCTGTTTGGTTTACTGTGTTTTTGCGTAGAACAAAAGTAGGCCAATTGGTTTCAAAATTATTTCAATTTTGTGTTCATTCTTAGCCTAAAGAAACTTGAGGTTTTCTGGGTAGTTGGAAAAAATAACACTTTTTTTGCATTTAGATACAAAAATTTTCGTTTACAAATTGAATGTCTCATTGTTTTAGTCATGACTAATCATTTAAAATTCTTATTTTCAGGTCGTAGAGATAACAGTAGTCGTCGAAGTTATTTCAGCATCTGATATAACAGTTTTATAGGCAACACTTTTGAATCCCTTCTTTCAAAATTTGTTAAGAGCTCTTTTTTGCCGTAATTAATTTTTAAAAACTCTTCAAAAAGAGTTTTCAAATAAAAATAAAGATTTATAATAAAATCAGTGACGAACATAAATTAAAGTCCAATAGTAATTCAAACATGAAACAACAAAGAATTACTACAAACAGGAGTAGGGACACTGCTCCTAAATAAAATATATTTTAAAAATTCATTCATTTATAAAAACAACGTGGAAAGATAAAAATTGCAGGTATTACCAAGAATAAATATCATTATGCTATATAAATATATATGATATCATGGTACTTGTGTATTATACGCCACTCAAGTTTACGCTGTGTAAAAGAGAAACGAAACGGTTTCTTCGTTAGTTTCTTCCATCTTAGCGTGAGACAGGAAAAAGACAATGACAGAAAAGATGGGAAATATAGAATTTGGGCTATATATTTGCACAGAAGGGGGTGGTAAAGTATTTAGACATTTGAAGTCAGAAAACAATTCTTACTTCATAATATGTAGAATAATTGTACCTAACACATTTTGCATGCAGACCCGCTATACTTTACTCCACCCTCCCTAATGTACAAATATAAAACCCAAATTCATTTCTTAAGTATTATATTTTCATTATATTATTGGATATTTCATTATGATTGAGCGTCAAAGAAACAGATTCTAATTAAATGAAGCACTTGTAAGTACCGTAAGTTCCATTTTCCGTTGAATATTCACGGCTATCACTTTTGTGCCGTTAATACGCTGTTTATCGCGAATGAATCCCTTTAAAGAAGAAGAGGAAGTGGTAAAAAGAAGAAACATACAAGGGATAAACTGTTCGGAGTTCATTCAGACGTTAAATGTGGAATGAACGAACACGTTCACAAGCTTCGTTTAACAATTTTACTTCCTTGGGAGATCTGTGGTAGATACCCAACCAACCAGACCCGCTATACTTTACCTCCACCCCCCTAATACGCAAATATATAGCCCAAGTTTGTTTCGAAGGTAACGAAGAAACTAACGAAGAGACCGGTTTGTCTCGAGTTTTACACAGTGTAAACTTGAGTGGCATATAATACACAAGTATTGATACCATTATAATCTTATATTAGACAATCAGTTTACTTTCACTTGTTCTTTCCAGTCATCTTGATTATCATGGCGATTCGTCTTTTTATGTTATTTTTCAACAAAACCAAAACGAAATTCAGACCTTTTAGAGGGTGATTTTTTTCTTGTGTTGTTTTTTATGGACGACAAAATTAAACAAATGAAAATATGGAGTAAATATTTTAAATAACACAGTGCACAAAAAAAATGCGTTTTATTTGTTTTTTTCATACTTTTTGTAAGCCAGTTTTTTGATGTTTTTTTTGTTTACAATTTTTTCCACGTTGATAATGGCTTTCGGATGTGAAGCAGAAATATTCACTATTTATTATTATTAAATGTTATTTTTTATTCGCTGTCTTTACTAAAATATTATACCGCTTTTTCAATATATCCAATCTTTTTCAATATTGCAAATGAAAAGCTAGAGCAATCTAAGAAATTACTGATGTTATGACAAATAAAAAATACACGGTTAAAAATACAAATCGTTTTCAGTAGAGCGCAAATGACGCAATGGGCTGTAGAAAATCTAGGGGGTAGTAGCCCCACTCCTGCTTGTGGCAATTCCTATTTTTTTTTTAATTTTGACATAATTACTCATTTTGATTTATCTTTGCTTGTGGATTTATATACGCATCTATAGCAGTATCTTTGATTTATTTTAATTTCCGTCCACTTTGGGCTTCATTTATTCAAAGATTGTAGTTTATATTTGTTTTAAATATGAATTATTTTAACCTTTTATCTGTATTCGCCTGTGATTTCAATATGGCTCTTAATTTTTCTTTGAAAGACTTTTTTTCTGGAAACGTTTTATTTTTAAATATTTTTTATTCATCTTCGATTGATATAGCTTTACAGCTGGTTAATATTAAAACATCTGTCAAGTTTTATTAGTTGTTCTGCTTGCTTGATTATCTTTAGTTTACTTGTTATATTGTAATTCGCTGATGACGGATGTTGAATATACATCCGAAACATCCACAAAGATGGTACTACTGTTTTATCCACTGTCTTCACAAATTTCCTCGTTATTTTCTCTTTTTGTTGGACCTCACTACTTGGACCGCCCCAAAATTTTAAGTCCCCTTCCCCTCGTCCAGACTACATGAGATTCTGAACTGCATCCCCCACGCCGTTTTAAAGAATATTGCAGATATACCACTTCCATAGCCTCGATACATAGTGTCTTTAGATTTACATCTCCCTCCTACCGCGAGTCATAATTTTAGATCGACTCGACCCTGCAATATGACCAAAAAGTTTCAATTCGATTTCCCAGTCGTTTTGATTAAATACAGATACCTTGTTCTGATAACTTGGGTAAATAGAGTTTCTTTCGATTTACATTACTACTTCATTGCGGAAAAACTCTACCCCCACAAGGGCTTAAAGTGCCAAAACTAGTAGTCATATTTGAGACAAAATAGGTTCATTCCTTTTCTTCTCCTTCCACCGAGTTAAAATTCGAAGTCAATATGACCCCCTGAAAGGTTCTGCTTGATCACTGGAATCGCAACAAAACACCATAAATACGCTATTTGGTAACCTGGCAACCCATAGGGTCTTCTGATTTGCCTTGCAAATTAACGGAGGATACATTTTAAGTCCTATAACAATGTATAATGCAAAAACTTTCAAATTACCCGGAGACATACCCGAAACATATTTGGCACATCCTCTCAACACAGAATTTAGATTTTTCCTGCACTTCTCCGCTACTCCACTCCCTTCTCCTAGCCTTCCTGAAAGTTTTGCTCCATCCCCAGAGCCATCCCTGAGATATTGCAGATATTGTGTTTTGCATTGCTTGAATGATCACAATCTCCTTTTATTCATGTGTAAATCAAAGCTTCCCGTTTTAGAGCCAAAATGTTTTGTGAATCAGAGACAAAACATTTTAAAAGCCTTGCCATTGTATTTTAATGCATGCTGTCTGAGTATGCATACCGTATTTTAATGTATACTTTGATTTACGAGTATATCAAAACCTCTCGTCTAAGTCCACCTTCCCCAAAATCAAAATCAATGGTCACTTGTCCTTGCTCCCATTAACACTCTAAAAATTTTATCGGACATTCCTAGCCGTTCCATGGATTGGAGACACAAACTTCAAACTCCTTTCCTCTCTTCCAGCAGAAACTTTGACCCTCGATGGCCTGGAAGCTCATATATTGCTTTGCTTTAACGTTACCCCATCTCCCAAGTCAAAACGTAAGGTCTAATTAAGTGCCCCCCCCCCCTGAAAGTTTTAACCAAATGCTCCAAGTGATCCTAAGACATTGCAGATACACCATTTTGACAGTCTATGATCAAATATGTTTTTTTAATTACCTCGCTAGTCATAATTCTGTGCATAAATTAAAAGTCCCATAGGATGTTATAGTACAAAATATTTTAGGTGGATCATAGAAAAAATTGCTACTAACGTAAGATATGAAGTCCCCTTGTCCCAGCTTTCTTCCTTAATCTCTCCAACAGTACGTGAAAGTTTCAATTTTTATTCCACAAGCCGTTGCTAAGATAGTGGAGATACACTATTCCAACAATCTGGATACACATAGTTTCCTTTGATCTAACTCTCCCATCTCCTCAAGACGTTATTTGACAATCATTAGACCAGCCCTTTACCGACGCTACTTGAGAGGTCCAAATTAACTCTTTCCCCCAAACAATTCCAGAGACAGATTATTTTGTAACTCATGCGCACATAATGTCTTTTAATCTACTCAGACAACAGCGTCGCTTCAATATTACTCCCTTCCGCAAAACTATGAGAGCCTTGGCCTAGAAAAGGGCCCCTAAGGGATTTTCAACTAAAATCTGTCTTTGGAAAATGGCTAACTTGCATAATTTAGGGCCAAAAGGCTATGGGACAGTCGTATGTTGACGCTAGAGGACCGTATATTAGACCCTTCAACATTTTAAAAGAAAATTATCATCTCAAAATTTTGGTCTAATGGCATTAGAATTTTAGAATGCCGGCCAGCAGAAAAGAGCACAGGGGAAGGGGGACAGGTTGCCCTCAAGTCACCTACCACCCTTAAAGGGAGAACTAGAACATACATTTTCAACAGAATCAGCTTCTTCTCAAGTTTTTATGATAACGCTTGCGTGAGAAGTGGCCGGGGAGAAAAAAGTTTTTAGACAAGCCGTCAAAATGGGCCCTTTGTTGGGGTTTTTGGAGTAGCCGATGTTTTTTGTTTCTATATTTCCTTTTGTATCGGAGTCTCATTAGCTCAAGAGCTTAAGGATACAAGTTTCGAGCTGATCAAGCTCGAAACAATAAATATCATTTCATTTTGTTTGATCAAAGGAAAAAATTTGCTAGGCCCTTTCTCAGACTCCATTTTTCTAGGGACAGTGCGTGCCTGTTATTTTTTTTTTTTTTTTGTATTATTTTTTTTTTATGTGTTATTTTTTATGTGTTATTTTTTTTTATTTTTTTTTGGCGCAACAACTGTGCGGCTGTCAAAATTACACGGCTCAAAATTATCACAAACAAACTTATTGGCCTATTTCGTCACCCCTACCCTCTCCTGCAACATAATGTTTTATCCGTTTGGCTTAAAGATTAATCCTTAAAAGTTGAAAACTAATCCCATTCCTGACAAAAACAAGCCTCCCCTTGTCAATTAAAAACTTAAATTTTAACAATTAGCAATTTGCATGTCTTAGGGGCTGCAGGGGTTATGTTATCCCCAAAGGTACATTTACCATATCTTTTACTATAAAAAACCAAATGGCTATTTCAAAAATCTTATCAAATGTCTTTCGGGATTGGGGGTAGGACAAGACACTGAGGAAGGGAGTTGGTTGTCTACTAATCACTTTTAATTCTTAAAAAGGGATTTTTTGTTTCCAATCGAATGAGCCTCTCCGAAGTTTCTACGGCCATTGCTTCTAGAAAAAGTGCCCTGGGGAAAAAATATTAATGATTTGGAAGGCTTAAGTATCTTCGCTTAAACAATGCTGAGCGCTACCTATGAGACTGTGAATTAAGTCAACACAGGTCGGAGGGCTAAGATAGAAGCGATGATATATTAAGCATCATAGCACGTCAAATGCCGAATCTACGTTCTGCATAAAAGACCACAGCCGATTTATACATTACAGTCTTAGTTTAAATCGTCACAAATATTTTTATAATTATCATTGACGTTTTACAAGTCCTCGTGAAAGATGACCACGACCATTGTAATCATCATGATGATGAAATTAATGGTGATGTTCTTAATTAGTATAGTGCGAATGGTTACACGATACAGTAAGGTATAATTGGCGATTTTGGTGTTACTGGGCATAATACTGATACTGAAAATGTCTACATAAACGGCAATAAAGATTATTATAATCAAATACTTCGTGATAGCAAATTATAAGGAGCAACTCGGCCCGATAGTAACCAAAACTCTAAAAAAAAAAGAATTTTTATAACAATATATACATAAAAAAAAACTTTTTATGCTGATTCAAAAAATATAAGATTTATTAAGTTTGATGTTACCCATCAAAAGCTACGAGCCCAAGGAGAAGTACCTAATTTTCAAAAAGAGGAGAAAACACCCCCAAAAAGTCAACCGATTTAATGAAAATCCCACCATCAGATCCAGCATATCAGAAATCACTACTATGGAGGCTTCAAGCTTCTATTTCCACAAACGTAGAATTTTGTATTATTCTCCATAAGAAAGATCACGGATGCGGGCGGGTTTATTTGTTTATTTTTAACATGATACTGGTGGCACCAATTGTGAAAATGATGACGATTGTCCTAATAATAATAATAACTTATAATTTGTTATTATCATAACGTTGAAAACTTACGCTTGTCGCGCATAAAGACAAATATAATAAAGCACATTGAGCAGTAATAATAATGTTGAGAATTTCCCAATTTTTTTGCTTCTATAAACTGTTGTAATAAATCTAACATTTTATAATAAATATAGTATGCTGTAATAAATGATAATCTGTAATAAATAATCTATAAAGGAAAGTATATTAAGCGTAAAATTTTAAACTATACCTAGAACCAAAAAGTTTGGAAAGAGTGACTTATCGCCTTGGAAAGCTATTAGAAAGATAGAAAATTTATTGCAAAGCGTGAACGAGACTTTTGTACATAAATCTACAGCCTGAACTAGGACCTAATTCATTTTCTACCTCTAGCCCGTCCCTACCTGTAAAGCTTTATTGATTCTATGAAAACAGACTTAAAAAACAACATTCAAGGTTGGCTTAGAAAGTATCCTTGTAGGGCATCGCGTATCAGCGACTAAGTGATTCCCAGAATTTCGGCCAGATTTCAAGCATTTCCTTCCAACCCCCACCTTTTGATTATCTGCATTTACAAAATAGCTTTAGTAATACAAGTTAGAGTCAAAGATACAGTAAAAACCATAACCTCAGACCTTAGGGCTGTTGAACCTTCCCTGAAAACTTCCTATACATAACTAAAATTTCAATATATATTCAGGGTGAAAAAATAGAAGTGGTTAGCTTTAAAAACATTTCTGCTTAACTAACAGAGATGCAAGTCCGTTTTCAAAAGTTACATTTCCCCTAGAAAAGTAACTTTCCCAGTTTATGAAAACTTCATCCCTTAACTATTTTTCAAAAAACTCTGAAACTGTGCATATTGCAATATTATCGTCATCAAGATCTTGAAGATCTTCAATTGTCACCCCATATTAACAATATCATCATTGTAGTAACTGAAATAACATTCACTGCCGTTTTGATGACGCTGCCATTGTCAGGATCATGGCGACCTCCAGCCCAACCATCGTCATTGCCAACATGATCCCTAGCAGTACGAAAAATGTCATTATCAACATCTTTAGAATAACAATCGTCTCCATAGTTATCACCAGCACAATATTAATCAAAATCTTCGTCACCACTACCATTTGGTTACTTTGGGCTGGGGTTCATTCAGTGTTAGCTTGCATCCGAAGCTGCAACCATGATTTTGATTTCCATCAAATCACGTAACTTATTTGCAATACATGGCGCGACTCATCCGCAAGAGTGGGAGGCCGGAACATTGTATAAGAGGACTGCAGGGTCCCACTCAAGTTTGTCATCTTAGCTAAGAAAACGGTTTTGATCGTGTCTGCTCTCTGGCATTATTGTGTCAATTTTTATTTGCCTGAGCCATGTAAACGTATAAGCTTCTAATCACAACTTCTTTTCCAGTGTATGAAGATTCTATTTACGGCTTATACAATGACAACGACCATAGTTACTGGCCAAATCTTTAATAATGGTAAATGTCATGACATTTTTGTGTCTGATCATGACATTTTTGTCATGACATTTTCTGTCATGACATTTTTGTGTGTCTGATCATGACATTTTTGTCATGACATTTTCTGTCATGACATTTTTGTGTTTTGATCGTGTCTGCTCTCTGGCACCATGGTGTCAATTTTTATTTGCCTGAGCTATGTAAACGTATAAGCTTCTAATCACAACTTCTTTTCCAGTGTATGAAGATTCTATTTACGGCTTATACAATGACAACGACCATAGTTACTGGCCAAATCTTTAATAATGGTAAATGTCATGACATTTTTGTGTCTGATCATGACATTTTTGTCATGACATTTTCTGTCATGACATTTTTGTGTGTCTGATCATGACATTTTTGTCATGATTCAGAAAAATTTGTCATTTTTGTGTTTTGATCGTGTCTGCTCTCTGGCACCATGGTGTCAATTTTTATTTGCCTGAGCTATGTAAACGTATAAGCTTCTAATCACAACTTCTTTTCCAGTGTATGAAGATTCTATTTACGGCTTATACAATGACAACGACCATAGTTACTGGCCAAATCTTTAATAATGGTAAATGTCATGACATTTTTGTGTCTGATCATGACATTTTTGTCATGACATTTTCTGTCATGACATTTTTGTGTGTCTGATCATGACATTTTTGTCATGACATTTTTGTCATGACATTTTCTGTCATGACATTTTTGTGTTTTGATCGTGTCTGCTCTCTGGCACCATGGTGTCAATTTTTATTTGCCTGAGCTATGTAAACGTATAAGCTTCTAATCACAACTTCTTTTCCAGTGTATGAAGATTCTATTTACAGCTTATACAATGACAACGACCATAGTTACTGGCCAAATCTTTAATAATGGTAAATGTCATGACATTTTTGTGTCTGATCATGACATTTTTGTCATGACATTTTCTGTCATGACATTTTTGTGTGTCTGATCATGACATTTTTGTCATGATTCAGAAAAATTTGTCATTTTTGTGTTTTGATCGTGTCTGCTCTCTGGCACCATGGTGTCAATTTTTATTTGCCTGAGCTATGTAAACGTATAAGCTTCTAATCACAACTTCTTTTCCAGTGTATGAAGATTCTATTTACGGCTTATACAATGACAACGACCATAGTTACTGGCTATCACCAAATCTTTAATAATGGTAAATGTCATGACATTTTTGTGGATAACTATCAACAGAGTATAATCTTCTTCAATCATAACAGCAGTCCGAAAAGAATTTACACTTATAAAAAATTCAAAGTAAACGATTTTACAGACCACTGTCCTGTTCAAGTTTTCTTCACGGAGAACTTTGCAAATATCTTGACAACTTTACTGGCCGCAGAAAAAATTAACACATCGACAAAAATTATAATCTTTACCACATCAAGAGAACAATTCAAAAAACTGAAAACAATGGAGGTGCTTCTTCATTTTAGAAATGTCAAAGCTATAAGATTCAAAGGCAAGAAACCAATTATTTATAAACAACAGTTTTCAGACTTGAGATCAACAGTATGGACAGTAGACAATGGATTAGACAATAGCAAATTGGATATAAAGCCGGGTGCTATATTAAACTATGTTGTTATGGAATGGCCACCTTTCACTGTTGAAGGTAAGTAAAAAATTGTGAGTGGCTTTTAAGAGTGAAAACTGGCGCTAATGTTAAACAAAATCACCAACACCATATGTGGTTTGATGTTTCCTGGCATTTTTGTGCTTCAGTAACTAGCTTACATATCGCACTTTGCTGCGGTCTCAGAAAAAGAAATTCAAGGACACAAAAAAAACACAGCAAAAACTGTTTATTTTAACACTATTTATTAACTAATTTGTTAATTTATTTTTTATGTGCTCTTGGATACACAATGTTTTTTTTGTTTTTTTGTGTGTGTGTATACGAATAAATCGGAAGATTTTCCCACGCGTGAAGTGGCAACATACAGCTGTCCATATAAGAAGCCCGGATTCTCCAAATCTGTTCCACGCACTTGCACAGAATATCCTTGTACCTTATTTATGATCATTGCCAAAGCAAGTCACACCGGACAGTAAATTTAAATTCAAATGGCACGCTTAACCATCGCATGTTGCTGAAATCTCAAAAAAGAGGAAATTCAAGGACACAAAAATTGCTAAACAATGAAAAAAATATTTATTTTAACACCTTTTATTAATTTTTTCGAGTACTCTTGGGTACACTATTATTTTTTTATTTTTTTTGTATGGCGTGTATACGAATAAATTGGAAGATTTTCCCACTCATGAAGTGGGAACATATAGTTGTCCGTATGAGAAGCACGGATTCTCCAAATCGATTCGACACACTTGCGGCGACTGTCCTTGTACCTTATTTATGACATTGCAAAAGAAAGTCACACCGGACTGTAAATCTAAGTTCAAATGGCATATATGTTGGGACCATTGGAATACATGGTAAGAGTTCATCTTCCCCCTTGGATTCTATATTCAAAATTATGGCTTCGATGACATTTTTCATATTTTTTGACGAAAGTCTCGTACCGTTACGAAGTTGTGGCAGATTAATGTTTCGGAGAATAATGACAGGCCCTCCGATTTTCAATATTAAAATGTGCAATGGAATACCTGGCCAATCCAGTGAAATCAAGAATTCGGTTGGCTAATTGACAACTTCGTCTTGATTCATCACGGTATGAATGGACTTATATGTTATCACTTTGCCTGGTGCTCCGTTTTTAATATTGAAATTGATGGCATTCACATCATTGTTAGTAGCAGCTAATATTACACGTGCACTGAGTCACTGAGGATTTTTGTAATTTCACGTGACATTTGGGAAAAATTTTGATTAAATTCGTCTTTAGTTCATTTTATCTTACAAAAACATGCCGGCAATATGATACATTGTTTAGATCTGTCGATTGCCATCTTTCCATTCCCAGCATGCAGTAATTACTTTGCAAGACATTGCAAAGTAATTGCGGGTGAATCGCTTGTTCCCCGACAATTTAGAAAATTCAAAAAGGTGCAGAAATTTCCCTATGCCATTGTGATTAATCGATACACACGGCTAATTTATCTTCTAAACATTTCATAACCGAAATGTTAGATAATGCCTGAAAAAAGCACTCTCTGGACTGTTGATGGCATGGGTTATTCGAGGCATCAGACGAAGGCACATTTTAAGTTTTAGGATCACGCATATTCCGGAAGCGAATTTAAAATTTTTGGGAAACAGGCTTAACAAGAAATAATAAAAACGGCCACTTGTATGAGGCCATTTCCTATATGTCTGTGTGGTTTTGATGAGGTCTTGAAAGCGAGTGACATTCTCTGAGGTACTTTGAGCAGAAGTTTTGGTGCGATCACAGTTTGTACAGTTCACAGAATTACACAGGGACAGGCGAAGAAAAATACCTGACATTCAGGAAGAGTTGGTATTACTCGTTTTTTATTGCGTTCCATTTTTCGCTTAAAATTTTTTAATCATTTACTTTTTTGGGCGGGAGGGCATGTATAGTCCTGTGCTGCATTCATTAATATGATGACTCATCTTCGGTGGAAATCACAGCTTTTACGAACAAGAATCAGAGACTACTTCTGGGAGGAAATTTCATGCCTCATAAAAGGTACATCTTAGGCCCTCATATTTTATTTTCAGCAAATTAAACCTGTTCCCTCAATTCTTACTTTACTTATGCTTTGTAGTCCAGACGAGCCACAACCTTTACAGACAACTAAGCGCCAAAGCAAAGCTGGACAACCTTCTGCCATTGCCTTCAGTCTTGTGTTTGAGGACGGACCATCCTCAACTATGAGTTATACGATTTGTGTCCGTGCTTCCAGAATCCAGCAAGAGGTCTTCCTTAATTAGGACACGCGAATATTCAGTTCTATCTCCTTACTTTTTCTTCTATTGGGAAGGGGGGCTGTAAGCTCGAGTGACTGACCAGTTAAGTACTCACTTGGGTGCCACATAAAGCAGTCAATCCATCAGATGGTTCAGATTCTGAGCCATCTGATCTTGGTGACAGCGGATAATGGATACTTTCCCAATTCCGATTCGCCATTCGAATTATTATTAATAATTTCAACCAACAGAGCTGTCAAGAAGTTGTTATTTTTTACAAACTATGCGCTCAAACCAATTTTCCGTGCTTATGATGTCTAGATTAGTGTCTAGATAATATCTAGTCTAGATGTACTGCTTAAAATGTCTAGATTCGAAGCGTTCATCCTAGGGTGCACTTGATTTTTAGTAATAAAAGTTTCAAGTGTTTCAAAACAATCCTACTTGGTATTGTCAATGAAGCTTTTCAACAGCATAAGCTTTTTCATGAACCCTCAAATTGCACTGAAAACTGCAAGAATATCTGATCCATTTGAAACTTGTAAATACAAATTGAGTTTGTTTAATTTGGAAAAAATATCCGCCAAATAAGCGAACTTGAGAATGAATTCGTCGTCGAGTAGATGTTTAATATAACAAGTTTTTTCTTCCAAATAAATTGTAACTTCCTTACGCAATTCCACTATTCGTGTCAATACTTTTCCCTGGATAACCAGCAAAGTTCTGTATGCAGAAAAAGGGATGTATCGCAGCTACACACGTCTACTAGCTCATATCAATACGAGGCTAGAATTTCAGCTATGGTTTACGTTAAAACTACAGAAATAAATTGAATATATCAAACTCACTGCGATTAAAAGTAACAAAAGTTGAAGTTTATGCTGAAACTGTAAAGAAGAAAAATGAATACATCCTTCCCATTGAAATAACTTTGTAAAAAAAAAAGAACTTGCAGGTGTAGTTATGCAAGTAATAAAAAAGTAATTAATTTGTATTTCTTATTTTAAAAATTTTTCATTCATATTTTAACGCTTGGAAAAAAAATATTTTTTTCATTTCAATTTGAACAACCAAGTTCCACTACTCGCCAGTACGGAATCTTAACACTACCAGTATTAATGCTTGCGACTGCACCCTATCTTTTTTTTAGATTGGGATCACCTTGTCTCCAATTTTTATGGACATAAGCCCGAAGCCAATCGAAAAAAAAACAACGGTTTTAAGGTTTATTTTAGGGGGCCATCCCCAACTTAATTTGTTTGTAAATCAGAATCCCCTTGACCCACTAGGTTTCGAGCTGTTCAAAAAAAAGCTTGTTATTCCCTTTTCCGGCCGTATTTCTGGGGGAGACGATTTTAATACGTTTTGCAGTTTGTCCTCCGTCAAACTGAGGCTTGTAGAACGACTCAGTTAGCTAATCACCCTAAGCTTAGTTAGCTCAATCCGTTATTCACGAGTTTGGTTTTCAATGAAAAAATGTCGTTGATTTTTTTTTTTTTTTTATTCCTGATATTTAGGAAATATCCCTGCGATACTATAATCTTAAGAGTATTTCAACTACTTTGACAATAAAAAAAAGGTAAAGGATGCGTCACTAGACTCTTAAAGTACAAACTGGCGGTGCTGATCTCCGTTTCATGGCCTCCAGCGAGGAAACGCAATGGGGATTGGGAATCAGTCATTATGCGCTATCGCACACCCTTCCTGCTTACCTTCCCCAGATTTCTCCAGGTAACCATTTAGAGTTAGGTCGACTCTGCCTGAGCTTACAGAGACACGCCACTAACCCATGTTCCAAACTAAATAGCTGGCCACACCAGGAATCGAACCCTCGCCCTTCGGACAAAGGATTCCAAATCCAGCGTGCCAGGAACTCGGCTAGGACTTGACAAAAAAATATAAGGCTTGTAATTACGACATTGTCAAACCTGACATCGAAAAAAATCCATTTTTTCCTCTCTATCTCATTGTTTCTCTTTCCCCCTTTCCAGACTTACGATCTTTCTCCCTTTCTCTCTCTTTCTAGGAAAGAATGGTTACAAAGGCCAAGATGCAAGAACAGTACAGCTCTTTGCTGAAAGCCTGAAGATGCAACTAAACACAAAATTACTTGACGATGACGTCTTATGGGGGAAGCGTCTACCCAACGGGACTTACACAGGCCAAAAAGGATTAATCGTTAGAGGAGAAATGGACATAGGGGCAACGTCCAACTGGCCCAATGATATTGAAATTTCAAAAAGGGATATGATATATCCTCATATCTTAGATGAAATTTGCCTTCTATCAAGAGCTCCAGGGGAAGTACCAAAATGGTACGCCCTCATTATGCCTTTTAAAGATATTATGTGGGCAGTTGTAGTCTTACTTGTAATTCTTGGTGGAGCTTTAATGGTCGCATTTGCATGGACATACAAATTGGCTGTTGGAACCTCAAGAGCCTGGCTGGATTGGAAGAAAGCTTTCTTCTATAATATAGGCGCTCTTTTACGGATCCCACAGATAATTGACAGGTGATTCATCTTTAACAATATATCAACAAAAATAAATATCTCAAAAAACAAGTTTAGTTTTTGGAGAAATGACAATCCTCTCCACAGACCCACTTCTCATACAGAAAGCATTTGTAAAATCCAAAATAAAACAGAAAGGATATTAGCTATTTGTTAATTCGTTTTTTAGAAAGGTTTTATCGTTTCTTTTCTGTGTAAAATACTGAAATTGAAAGGAGCAGCTTTGGAATATATTTTTATACAATCAGTAAAACTCTTGTCAATTCTTCCGCACCAGGGACGGATCTTCTTTAGTCTAAAGTCAGGCCAGCAACTTGCTTTTTTGGTACCGAAGAAAATCACAAGTATCTGCAACCGGGGATGCGGATTTTTAATTTAGGTATTCAGGGAAATTAATAATGTAGATTATATAAGAACGATAGTATATGTATAAGAAAAGATAACCAATACAGTTAGGAAAACTAATAATGCAGATTGGAAAAAAAGATAGTGTTTGTATATAAAAAGGGTATCGGTGAGACAATTACTTGCTAATGCTATTACACTGGGTAAAAAGGGTCAATAATATCGTTAGAGTAAAACTGAGAACAGATTTTTGTTGTTGCACTACCTGCCCCTCCTCCCCCCCCAAAAGAGCCAGATAGGAAAAGTCATAAGAACTGGAAGAATCAAAAAGAGGGGGCAAATTCCCCTGGGAGTCCATCCCTTTTAGCCAAAAATAAAAAAAAGAGCTGCGAATGTTAATGCTGCGATTTAATTAATATAGTTTACAATTGTTAATTGCATTTTATTGTGTCCCAAGATTAGGAAAAAGGCATCCCAATTTTAGATCGCTTTAGGATACCCAACCTACCAATAGTCGTGTAGCTACTACGCTAACAAACCCAAAAAGCACCGGTCCTAGCACCGAAGACCCCATTTTAGTGAAAACCGTGCACAAGTAAAATACCTACATACAACAAACATACTGTAGCCAACAAAATTGCATTTTCCCCCCTCTATTAGCGTGTTTACTATTATTATGTTTATTATTACTATTATTTCTATTATTAGTAGTTTGTTAACTGTAATCGTTTATCTATTTCATTTTTCTCTTGTTTGCACATTAGAAGGTAAAAAACAAACAAAAAAAATGACGAGAAGATTCGGATTGTTATAGCTGTCGTTTTGAGCGTGTCCACAAGGAGTATGGCCTTTTGTATGCAATTTGGTAGCCAATGAATCGATCCTTGGAAAAAGGATCGATGTTGTTAACTGTAAACGTTTATCTATTTCATTTTTCTCATGTTTGCACATTCGAAGGTAAAAAAAAAACAAAAAGAAAAAAAATGACGAGAAGATTCGGTTTGTTATAGCTGTCGTTTTGAGCGTGTCCACAAGGAGTATGGTCTTTTGTATGCAATTTGGTAGCCAATGAATCGATCCTTGGGAAAAAGATCGATGTTGTTAACTGTAAACGTTTATCTATTTCATTTTCTCTTGTTTGCACATTCGAAGGTAAAAAAACAAAAAACAAAAAAAAAACACAAAAAAACAAAATGACGAGAAGATTCGTTTGTTAAAGCTGTCGTTTTGAGAGTGTCCACAAGGAGTATGGCCTTTTGTATGCAATTTGGTAGCCAATGAATCGATCCTTGGGAAAAGGATCGATGTTGTTAATTGTAAACGTTTATCTGTTTCATTTTTCTCTTGTTTGAACATTCGAAGGTAAAAAAAAAAACACTAAAAAAACACAAAAAAAAATGACGAGAAGATTCGGTTTGTTAAAGCTGTCGTTTTGAGAGTGTCCGCAAGGAGTATGGCCTTTTGTATGCAATTTGGTAGCCAATGAATCGATCCTTGGGAAAAGGATCGATGTTGTTAACTGTAAACGTTTATCTATTTCATTTTTCTCTTGTTTACACATTCGAAGGTAAAAAAAAACCAAATTACCAAAAAAATGACGAGAAGATTCGGTTTGTTAAAGCTGTCGTTTTGAGAGTCCACAAGGAGTATGGCCTTTTGTATGCAATTTGGTAGCCAATGAATCGATCCTTGGGAAAAGGATCGATGTTGTTAACTGTAAACGTTTATCTATTTCATTTTTCTCTTGTTTGCACATTCGAAGGTAAAAAAAAAACACTAAAAAAACACACAAAAAAGTGACGAGAAGATTCGGTTTGTTAAAGCTGTCGTTTTGAGAGTGTCCGCAAGGAGTATGGCCTTTTGTATGCAATTTGGTAGCCAATGAATCGATCCTTGGGAAAAGGATCGATGTTGTTAACTGTAAACGTTTATCTATTTCATTTTTCTCTTGTTTACACATTCGAAGGTAAAAAAAAACCAAAATACCAAAAAAATGACGAGAAGATTCGGTTTGTTAAAGCTGTCGTTTTGAGAGTCCACAAGGAGTATGGCCTTTTGTATGCAATTTGGTAGCCAATGAATCGATCCTTGGGAAAAGGATCGATGTTGTTAACTGTAAACGTTTATCTATTTCATTTTTCTCTTGTTTGCACATTCGAAGGTAAAAAAAAAAAAAAACACAAAAAAAAGACGAGAATGATGCTCAGTATTTCAGGGTGTTTACATTTAATTTTACAGTTCTGACTGAAAAAACACATTACGATTTAATTACATAAGAAAGCTTCAAAAGTTTCCCTGGACCACTTGGAGTTTAAATAGCCCCTTTATTGGCTCTAACACTTTATTATAAAAACAATTTATTTCGGAACACTGGTCAGCCTTATTTCTGTTCCTACGATAAAACGACCGCTAATAAACATCAAAAATGCTTTGACTATTAGTCAAAAAATATTTTTTGGCATTCAATTTTTGTATTGTAGCTCAAAACTTAATGAAAAATATAGCCCAAAACCGGTTGTCTTTGAGTGGTTTACATTTAATTTCATAGTTCAGACCGATGAAAATACATTAAATATATTTAATTACACCCAATAATATTTTACAGATCTCGCTGGCACCTGAGAGTCTATATTACAACTTTGTGGCTTCAGTACTTTTTTCTAACAACGATTTACATTGCAACTCTGGTTAGCCTCATATCTGTTCCTATTGTTAGTCCACCCTTAGAAACTATCAAAGACGCTTTGACGAATGGCCCAAAACCGTTTTTTGGCATTCAGTCCTTGTATCATATGTATCTCAACTCTACGAACCCGTTTGTCCAGGAGTCATTGAAGAACTACGAGATAATTCCATACGATGTCGACTTATTTGCAGCAGCAAATCAGGGCAAAGGCATTACATGGGAACAGAAGATGGTGACCCAGTTCTACCAGAGAGTCGTTTACAGAGGTATATTATCTGGTTTATTAATTTTTTTCCATACCTCGAATAGACCAAAGCTATATGATGAACCTCGATAAGCCAAATTTCTTGATTTCCAAGTCAAAATTAATTGAATTTATCAAAGATGAATGTCCGTGACTATAGACAATACAGTTTAGTTTTTATAGCAGTTGGTATTAACCAAGTGACATATAGCGATCGCAAATTCTGTCGGTCTATCGATCGGTCTGTCTGTCGGTCTGTCTGTCTGTCCCGGTTTTGCTAGTTAAAATAATTAGGCAGGGTGTAATAATTTCTTAAGGATTTTCAAGAGCAAAACAAAATGCATTTTCGTAGAATATCTGCAAATTTGATGCCACTATGGAAAGGGTACCTTATGACAGAAACGTTCCTTGCAAAATGACTAGGAATATGTTTTACTTCAATAAAAAGAGATGGTGTAGCTAACCTTACGCAACCAGTATTCCGACTTAAAGGCGTTCTTTTCCTAAGAACGGAATTTTTCAAGGTTCTTAGGAAAACAAAAAGGTTCTTAGGGATTTAGTTTGACACTAGTTGAGCTTGAACGCCCATTTAAACAAAAGATGGTGAAACTGGTTTACCATGGGTGAGTTTACAAAGGAAAAGTTTTTTATTTGTTTTCCTCTTAGATTATAGTTAATATGGCTATACAGCGTTCTTATGTGTCCCTGCACTCATTCCAAGCTAAGGGCTAAAATTTCCAAATTACAACCAAATTAACTTCCAAAACGCAAAAACTCCATTACAATCAAATGAGTAAAAGTGAAATTTAAATTTTTCAGTTTTCAATTTTTTATTTTCTTCAGTTCGATTATTTTTCAGTTTTCAGATCCTATTTGCTCCTCCATGTGAATTTGATATTTTTTATGGCGCAACAGCTATAACTCCAAAGTTTTTCCCTGTCAATCGTTCACTTACTTTACTCTTAGCTAGAAAAACAAGGCGCAGAATTCAAATGTAATGGATAGTTTTAGGGTGACTATTTTATTAGTTGTTTTTTTCATTTGATCTTTTCTTTTATTTCATTTCGTTTCTTTACCTCTTTATTGGACTTGTAATCCTGTGTCCATAAGGGCGGGGGTTCAAGTCCTAGTGCCGTTTATTTGGTTTGGAACGGGAATCAGCGGTGTGACCCTATAAGCTCAGTCAGAATCGAACTAGCTTCAAATTGGTATCTGGAGAAATCCGGGGGAAGACACGGGAAGCTTTGGGCAATTTGATCCCTATCCCGCCTTGTACTCCCAGCCTAGGGAATATAATGAGGACAACGATACCTGCGCAAAGTGGATTATTGTCTGCAGGTGCAAAGATTTTCCGTTTTTTTACAAGACTCCGTTAAAATGGGTTCTAATGAATTATTGGAGTTGTTCTTCTCATTAAATCCCTTGCTATACTGAAATCAAATACCATTCTCGATTAACCTAGTAAATCACCTAGGGAATTTTCAGTAAATTGTCAAACGTAATTTTAGAGATTCAGACATTCCCTACTGTTATTTAAAAAAATATATAGCAAGCAAGTGCCTACGGAGGAGGGCTCGCCACCCTTAAGCCAAATGGAATATTCAATTTTCTTTGAAATTGTCTTATAACTTTCAAATAAAGCGCTTGTTTTTTGCAGTTTCGAACAATTTGGAGACCCTACAGAGTCCTTAAAACCTTCAATAAATTCAGGCATAGTTCATTGTAGATACAGATCCTATGATTAGCCACACCCCCTTCCCTCTTGAAAGATTTTCGACTAAACAAGAAATAATTCTGTTACTCAGCTTATTTTCCGCCATGGGTGCCAACAATATCGTATTTTCTTTAAATATTTTAAACAAATATACATGTTAATGAAAATACTTTAAATATTTCAATAAATTTTCAGTAAAATTTATTTCAATGAATTAAAATAAGTAATTTATTTCAACTTATTTCAATAAATTTTCAGTAAAATTTATTTCAATAAATTAAAATAAGTAATTTATTTCAACTTATTGCAATAAATCTCATTTATTTTATTTCAATAAATTAAATAAATTAAATATATAAATAGGAAATATTTTAAACAAATATACATGTTAATGAAAATACTGGTAAAATTTTGATACAAAAAAATGGACACCGTCCAGACATTGGACCTAATCACAAAGCTGTCTCCTTTTGAATAAATAAATCATAGAATTGACCAAATTTATGGTCAATATTCAAATAGAGTTGTGCAATATTATGCAGAGACGTTGCTCAAATAAAGATAATAAATGTGGTTTCTTAATAAAAAATGTCTTCTTATATAATTTACATGAAAATATCTATAAGACATATAAAATAAATTAAAAAAATTCATTATATATCATTCATAATTTTATACATTCATTAAATTTAATACAGTTAATATTCACATGAAATTTAACATTTAATAAATATGGATCTTGAAAACATATTCAGTAAAAATAAATCTTATAATTACACTAAACATAAATTAAATTAAAAATTTCATGTATTTTTCAGATCAGTACGACACCCCAACAATTCAAATCGTAGATGAATGCCTTGGACTAATCCATCAAGTAGCCCTAGCCCCAAAGAACTCATTATTCACCCCTGATTTTGACAAACTTTCGATTCGCTTAACAGAAATGGGATTATCCAAATACTGGTTTAACGAAGCAATAGAGGAGTTGAAAAAGACTCAACCCAACCCTCAGCCAGACTTGTATGAAAAACAGACCCTCAGAGCTTACGGATTGTCTGATCTTCAGGGCGGATTTTACGCCCTTATTTTCTTTTTTATCGTCTCAATCCTTGCATTCATTTTAGAATTTGTCTTTTATCAAATGAATAAAGTAGCACATGATTAGTTGACATTCAAAAGATAATAAAATATATAGAGCACTGAACATTTGGGATTAAAAACGAAAGAAATTGCAAAGCAATTGCAAAGGCGGTGCAAAGACGTTGCATGAAAAACAGACCCTCAGACTTTTCGTTGCCATTGCATACTTTTTAGAACTTGTATCTTATCAAATGAATAGAATATAACATGATTAGTTGACATTCAAAAGGTAATAAAATAGATATAGCACTGAACATTTAGGATTAAAAACGAAAGACGTTGCAAAGTAATTGCAATGAAGTTACAAAGACGTTGCAAGAAAAGCAGACCCTCTGACCCTTTGTTACCATTGCATACTTTTCAGAACTTGTATCTTATCAAATGAATAAAGTAAAATGAATGCTTGTATTTTAAGAAAAAAGTAGTTTCAGTAATTTCAAAAAAAAAACTTACCTTTCCTTCAACTGAAGCAGTCCTATTCTTATAAAAATAGTCTAGTATGTCACCAAGAACTGCAGCGCATTGTGACAAATCTTGACGTGCTGCCAAATGCAAGCGTATGTGATGGGAGAGTACCGGAAGAGCGACACACCGCGAAGCTAGAATAAAATGACAACTCAAAACATAGCTGGGGCATATCTCAATCCTTACCTAGTCTAAGCCCAAGAGGCTAGTTTCTTAAGCCCCATACCATTTCCATGCATGTTGAGACAAAGAAGTTGCTTTGCTACATAAGTGTTTTGTGCTTTGGTTCTCTCCCATATTGGTTTTTGTCCAACCGTGAGTTTTTCCGTTTGTTTTTTCTGTGTAACATTTTATTGCTTTTTTTAATTACATTTTCTATTTTATTTTATCTTTAGTTTTATTTCTTTTGTTTTGTTATATACTTTCTATTGTTTTTTCTTTTTGTTTTTTCATTGTATCTTTTGTTTTTTTTCCATTACATCTTTTGTTTGTTCGTGTTCTTTTTCGTTTTTTCCCGTTGGTAAAAGCTTCCGGACGTAAAGCCAAAATACTCGGATTATTTTTCTATTAAATAGTTTTTTCTTCACTGCTAAAAATTCCAACCGTTTCAACGTAAAGCCTATGTGCCATATCTGAGCAGGAGTGGATACAGAGCTAATTTGTGAGGAGGGGGTAATAAGAAAACTTTGGCTCCCTTATTGGTATTTATCGTGCTTCCACCACTGTATTATATATATAATGTTCCAGATTTCAAAGAAAAGATTTGAGAACTAGAAATCACTAACTTGGAATTTGCCGATCTTGTAAAATACTTATGACCGGTAATTTACGGTAATTACCACCGATTAGTTTGAGTTAGCTTACAACACAAAACAGAATACAAAACATCGCTTTCTAGGTGCGTTGGGATAAAAAGCATAAAGATCCTCCAGAGCCATTGCTGGCGCATAGGGCGTCGAATCGACGTTTCAGTTGCTGGGAGTTTTTTTTACAGGGACAAGTAGCAAGCTTGTCGCCCAACCACTAGTGTGGCGGTCTAGGTGCGGTAGGGGGTCAGTAATTTATCATTGGGGGGGAGGTGAAAAAGCAAAACAACTGCTTTCTTAGGCTCCAATTTTTTAATTGGAAAAAACAAGTACGGTTCTTCAAATATAGGCTTAATCTTCCACTTCAGATAATTCAATAGAATATTTGCTAGAGTTCAGGCGGGCGAGCACTCCTCGTTTATTCTTATCAGTGACATTAAAGAAAAAAACCTTTACCAAAAGTCATCTATAAAGTCTAAATAAAACCTAGAAAAAAAGTCAAACTAGTTCTAAAAATCAATTTATATACTAAGGGTTCTGGAATTTCCGAGAAAGGATTTGTGATCTAGAAACCACTGGTACAAAATTTGGCGGTTAGCTCAAAAAGACAAACAAATGCATTGTTAGGCTAAAAATTTGTCTATATAGTAAAATAGGTCAAATATAATATGTTAATAAAATGGGTCAAAATATCTTACAAGGTTGAGAGAAAATGGTTGTAGCAACTATTCTTTTAATCAGATGTAATTTTGCGGCAATAATTTCTTCTGCTGACTCGGTTGCTCCAAGGCTGTCTATGAGCTCTGATATTCCTCCAGCAAGTGACTCAGGATCAAGCACTTCCAAAAAATTTGAAATAGCTGCTGGCATTACCTTCAGAAATATTACCTGCAAGATTTATTTATTTAATTATAAAATAAGTAAAAAGAATCATTCTTTTCAATGAAAACAATACATTTTTAAGAAAAAAATACCAAAAAGGTAGGAAACATGGTATCCTGGGCTTATATCGCTCCTCAAAAATAAAAAATAATTCACTCGATTCTATACCAGTGCGTACTACCAAGAGGGAAACAGAAAACAAATAACTAGCCAGTCGAAACCACACCAGCAGACAACAGTGTATTGACATCCTTCATTAATTGCCAAAAAAGAAAGTTGTTCCAGCCAAATTCCTGATGTAAATCCTGAAACCTGGTTATTAGATATTGAAACATTGAAAGATAAAATTTCTACTGCCAAAGCAACATAACGCTGAAGTGCAGAATAAGTCACATGCACACAAAAAAATAGCAAATCGTAATAATGGATTCTTTTTATTTATTATCATGGTCCCAACTGGGAGAAGGGGGCTATATTTGGATTTTTATTTGTATTTTTATTTAGAAAAAATGAAAAATGCCGCATCTCCTAGAATTGAATAATACTACTATTACTTCTAATAGCTCACTGTATCACCAAGCCACCTGAGGCCAACACAGCTATGCTCGCTCCTCCTACATCCCCATCTACTTAAAGCCTTCCTCTTTACACCTGCTCAAGAAGTTTTAGTTTCCCATAAATCCTTCCTTATGCCCTCCTCCTACCCAGTTCAGGAGCTTTTCATTTGGCCCAAGATAATCGGTCGAAAAGGACGATCTATGGTAATTCGTCCTCTTTCATCCACAAAACGTGTCCTAGCCCTCAACTTTTCTCTAATTATAGTCGTAGAAAGTTCGATAGCATCACATTTTTTGTATAGCTTACTATTTAAAATACATAAAAATAACACTTCAAAATAGCGATGAAGCCTTTTAATTGACAGTGAAAAAATATAGAAAATTTTAACTGGATATTTCGGACACATATACAGTGTCCACCATCAGCAGTAAAACTACTACTAATATTACTAATAACTCACTGCAGCACCAAGCCACCTGAGGCCAAAACAGCTACGCACGCTCCTCCTTCAATCTTATCTATTTAAAGCCTCTCTCTTTACACCTTCCCAGGAAGTTCACATTTCCTTTACATCTTTACTTATGACATCAATGTCATTTATGACATTTTTGGAATGATTTCGGAGAAACTTAGGTTTTGTTATTGATAAATAACATTAGGTGTCCAAAATTGGGACACCTAATGGGTGTCCAAAAAAGCTAAGAATGTTAAAGTGAGACTTTCAGAGGATGTTGGCTAGAAAATGCATTAAATCAAATGTTGAAATGTATGAAAGTTGAGACTTAATGAATAAGTTGAGACTTTAAGTTCAAAGGTAAGTTGAGATAATCAAAAGACATTATGGGCCTTCAGGAAGAATATTAATCTAGGTTGTTAAAAGGATGTATCTGCAGTATTTAACGACCAGCTAAAGGTATAAAACTGAAACTAAATCATAAGACATTGTATGCAACTGGGTTGTCACAAAAGTCTATCTACAATATCAAACAGTTCGTGGTAATGAACTGTAGTAAGGAGCGACCCGGCTCAATAGTAAACGGAACTCTAAAAAACGGAACTTTGATGCTAATAGACACATCAGAAGAATCAGATTTTCGTGCTGATTCTAAATGTATAAGTTTCATCAAATTTAGTCTTTGTCATCAAAAGTAACGAGCCTGAGAAAATTTGCCTTATTTTGGAAAATAGGGGGGAACACCCCGTAAAAGTCATGGAATCTTAACGAAAATCACACCATCGATTCAGCGTATCAGATAACCCTATAGAAAAAATTTCAAGGTCCAATCCACAAAAATGTGGAATTTCGTATTTTTTGCCATAAGACAGATCACGGGTGCCTGTTTTTTTTTTTCCCAGGAGTCATCTTATCGACTAAGTATTCCCAGAGTGTTACAAGAGGGCTCATTCTAACGGACACGAAAAGTTCTACTGCCCTTTTTAAGTGACCAAAAAAATTGGAGGGCACCTAGGCCATCTCCCACGCTCATTTTTTTCCCAAGTCAACACATCAAATTTTGAGATAGCCATTTTGTTCCGCATAGTCGAAAGCCATAAT